>NW_027551891.1:0-66339 GCF_045843805.1 Urocitellus parryii
AAGTGGGATTGGTGTACTGATCATTACCTGCAAGTATCATCAAGATTGGGTGAAAAAATGTTGCTGAGATTTCAGGAAACTCGTAGTTTTTTGGAAGCTTGGCAACCCCTTTCAATGAAAGAGATTCTCGTCAGTCTCTGCTTGTGGCTACTTCCATAGGACACAAACCATAGCGATAGAACTTGGAACTACATTATTGTGCCAAGTTTCAAAGAGCTAGCACAAACCATGTTTGATTTAGAGTTCCAAGTACATGTATCCATATAGGAGAAAACAGAGTGAAACCTAAACATGAAAACGGTTACTGCAAAGGAACGGTTTCACCTAGAAGAACGAAATTTGGTGAGCCAAGTGGGATTGGTGTACTGATCATTACCTGCATGTATCATCAAGATTGGGTGAAAAAATGTTGCTGAGATTTCAGGAAACTCGTAGTTTTTTGGAAACTTCGCAACCCCTTTCAATGAAAGTGATTCTCGTCAGTCTCTGCTTGGGGCTACTTCAATAGGACACAAATCATATCGATGGAACTTGGAACTATATTATTCTGCCAAGTTTCAAAGAGCTAGCACAAACCGTTTTTGATTTAGAGTTCCAAATACATGTATCCTTGTAGGAGAAAACAGTGTGAAACCTAAACATGAAAACGGTTACTGCAAAGGAACGGTTTAAGCTAGAAGAACGAAATTTTGTGAGCCAAGTGTAACTGGTGTACTGATCATTACCTGGAAGTATCATCAAGATTGGGTGAAAAAATGTTGCTGAGATCAGGAAATTCGTAGTTTTTTGGAAACTTCATAACCCCTTTCAATGAAAGTGATTCTCGTCAGTCTCTGTTTGGGGCTACTTCCATAGGACACAAACCATAGCGATAGAACTTGGAACTACATTATTGTGCCAAGTTTCAAAGAGCTAGCACAAACCGTGGTTGATTTAGAGTTCCAAATACATGGATCCATATAGGAGAAAACAGAGTGAAACCTAAACATGAAAACGGTTACAGCAAAGGAACGGTTTAACCTAGAAAACGAAATTTGGTGAGCCACGTGGGATTGGTGTGCTGATCATTACCTGCAAGTATCATCAGGATTGGGTGAAAAAATGTTTGCTGAGATTTCAGGAAACTCGTAGTTTTTTGGAAGCTTGGAAAACCCTTTCAATGAAAGTGATTCTCGTTAGTCTCTGCTTGGGGCTACTTCAATAGGACACAAACCACATCGATAGAACTTGGAACTACATTACTGTGCCAAGTTTCAAAGAGCTAGCACAAACCGTGTTTGATTTAGAGTTCCAACTACATGTATCCATATAGGAGAAAACACAGTGAAACCTAAACATGAAAACGGTTACTGCAAAGGAACGGTTTAACCTAGAAGAACGAAATTTTGTGAGTCAAGTGGGACTGGTGTACTGATCATTACCTGCAAGTATCATCAAGATTGGGTGAAAAAATGTTTGCTGAGATTTCAGGAAACTCGTAGTTTTTTGGAAGCTTGGCAACCCCTTTCAATGAAAGTGATTCTCGTCAGTCTCTGCTTGGGGCTACTTCAATAGGACACAAACCATATCGATTGAACTTGGAACTACATTATTGTGCCAAGTTTCAACGAGCTAGCACAAACCGTGTTTGATTTAGAGTTCCAAATACATGTATCCATATAGGAGAAAACAGAGTGAAACCTAAACATGAAAACGGTTACTACAAAGGAACGGTTTAACCTAGAACAACGAAATTTTGTGAGCCAAGTGGCACTGGTGTACTGATCATTACCTGCAAGTATCATCAAGATTGCGAGAAAAAGTGTTTGCTGAGATTTCACGAAACTCGTAGTGTTTTGGAAGCTTGGCAACCCCTTTCAATGAATGTGATTCTCGTCAGTCTCTGCTCGGTCTACTTCAATAGGACACAAACCATAGCGATAGAACTTGGAACTAAATGATTCTGCCAAGTTTCAAAGAGCTAGCACAAACCGTTTTTGATTTAGAATTCCAACTACATGTATCCATATAGGAGAAAACAGAGTGAAACCTAACCATGTAAACGGTTACTGCAAAGGAACGGTTTAACCTAGAAGAAGGAAATTTGGTGAGCCAAGTGGGATTGGTGTACTGATCATTACCTGCAAGTATCATCAAGATTGAGTGAAAAAATGTTTGCTGAGTTTTCAGGAAACTCGTAGTTTTTTTGGAATTTGGCAACCCCTTTAAATGAAAGTGATTCTCGTCAGTCTCTGCTTGGGGATACTTCCATAGGACACAAACCACAGCGATAGAACTTGGAACTACATTATTGTGCCAAGTTTCAACGAGCTAGCACAAACCGTGTTTGATTTAGAGTTCCAAATACATGTATCCATATAGGAGAAAACAGAGTGAAACCTAAACATGAAAACGGTTACTACAAAGGAACGGTTTAACCTAGAACAACGAAATTTTGTGAGCCAAGTGGCACTGGTGTACTGATCATTACCTGCAAGTATCATCAAGATTGCGAGAAAAAGTGTTTGCTGAGATTTCACGAAACTCATAGTGTTTTGGAAGCTTGGCAACCCCTTTCAATGAATGTGATTCTCGTCAGTCTCTGCTCGGTCTACTTCAATAGGACACAAACCATAGCGATAGAACTTGGAACTAAATGATTCTGCAAAGTTTCAAAGAGCTAGCACAAACCGTTTTTGATTTAGAGTTACAACTACATGTATCCATATAGGAGAAAACAGAGTGAAACCTAAACATGTAAACGGTTACTGCAAAGGAACGGTTTAACCTAGAAGAACGAAATTTGGTGAGCCAAGTGGGATTGGTGTACTGATCATTACCTGCAAGTATCATCAAGATTGAGTGAAAAAATGTTTGCTGAGATTTCAGGAAACTCGTAGTTTTTTGGAAGCTTGGCAACCCCTTTAAATGAAAGTGATTCTCGTCAGTCTCTGCTTGGGGATACTTCCATAGGACACAAACCACAGCGATAGAACTTGGAACTACATTATTGTGCCAAGTTTCAACGAGCTAGCACAAACCGTGTTTGATTTAGAGTTCCAACTACATGTATCCATATAGGAGAAAACAGAGAGAAACCTAAACATGAACACGGTCACTGCAAAGGAACGGTTTAACCTAGAAGAACGAAATTTTGTGAGCCAAGTGGGAGTGGTGTACTGATCATTACCTGCCATCAAGATTGGGTGAAAAAATGTTTGCTGAGATTTCAGGAAACATGTAGTTTTTTGGAAGCTTGGCAACCCCTTTCAATGAAAGTGATTCTCGTCAGTCTCTGCTTGGGGCTAATTCCATAGGACACAAACCATATCGATAGAACTTGGAACTACATTATTGTGCCAAGTTTCAAAGAGCTAGCACAAACCGTTTTTGATTTAGAGTTCCAACTACATGTATCCATATAGGAGAAAACAGAGTGAAACCTAAACATGAAAACGGTTACTGCAAAGGAACGGTTTAACCTAGAAGAACGAAATTTGGTGAGCCAAGTGGGATTGGTGTACTGATCATTACCTGCCACTATCATCAAGATTGCGTGAAAAAATGTTTGCTGAGATTCAGGAAACTCGTAGTTGTTTGGAAGCTTGGCAACCCCTTTCAATGAAAGTGATTCTCGTCAGTCTCTGCTTGGGGCTAATTCCACAGGACACAAACCATAGCGATAGAACTTGGAACTACATTATTCTGTCAAGTTTCAAAGAGCTAGCACAAACCGTTTTTGATTTAGAGTTCCAACTACATGTATCAATATAGGAGAAAACAGAGTGAAACCTAAACATGAAAACGGTTACCGCAAAGGAACGGTTTAACCTAGAAGAACGAAATTTGGTGAGCCAAGTGGGATTGGTGTACTGATCATTACCTGCAAGTATCATCAAGATTGGGTGAAAAAATGTTGCTGAGATCAGGAAATTCGTAGTTTCTTGGAAACTTCGTAACCCCTCTCTATGAAAGTGATTCTCGTCAGTCTCTCCTTGGGGCTACTTCAATAGGACACAAACCATATCGATAGAACTTGGAACTACATTATTGTGCCAAGTTTCAACGAGCTAGCACAAACCGTGTTTGATTTAGAGTTCCAACTACATGTATCCATATAGGAGAAAACAGAGTGAAACCTAAACATGAAAACGGTTACTGCAAAGGAACGGTTTAACCTAGAAGAAAGAAATTTGGTGATCCAAGTGGGATTGGTGTACTGATCATTACCTGCAAGTATCATCAAGATTGGGTGAAAAAATGTTGCTGAGATTTCAGGAAACTCGTAGTTTTTTGGAAGCTTGGCAACCCCTTTCAATGAAAGAGATTCTCGTCAGTCTCTGCTTGTGGCTACTTCCATAGGACACAAACCATAGCGATAGAACTTGGAACTACATTATTGTGCCAAGTTTCAAAGAGCTAGCACAAACCATGTTTGATTTAGAGTTCCAAGTACATGTATCCATATAGGAGAAAACAGAGTGAAACCTAAACATGAAAACGGTTACTGCAAAGGAACGGTTTCACCTAGAAGAACGAAATTTGGTGAGCCAAGTGGGATTGGTGTACTGATCATTACCTGCAAGTATCATCAAGATTGGGTGAAAAAATGTTGCTGAGATTTCAGGAAACTCGTAGTTTTTTGGATGCTTGGCAACCCCTTTCAATGAAAGTGATTCTCGTCAGTCTCTGTTTGGGGCTACTTCAATAGGACACAAACCATATCGATGGAACTTGGAACTATATTATTCTGCCAAGTTTCAAAGAGCTAGCACAAACCGTTTTTGATTTAGAGTTCCAAATACATGTATCCTTGTAGGAGAAAACAGTGTGAAACCTAAACATGAAAACGGTTACTGCAAAGGAACGGTTTAAGCTAGAAGAACGAAATTTTGTGAGCCAAGTGTAACTGGTGTACTGATCATTACCTGGAAGTATCATCAAGATTGGGTGAAAAAATGTTGCTGAGATCAGGAAATTCGTAGTTTTTTGGAAACTTCATAACCCCTTTCAATGAAAGTGATTCTCGTCAGTCTCTGCTTGGGGCTACTTCCATAGGACACAAACCATAGCGATAGAACTTGGAACTACATTATTGTGCCAAGTTTCAAAGAGCTAGCACAAACCGTGGTTGATTTAGAGTTCCAAATACATGGATCCATATAGGAGAAAACAGAGTGAAACCTAAACATGAAAACAGTTACAGCAAAGGAACGGTTTAACCTAGAAAACGAAATTTGGTGAGCCACGTGGGATTGGTGTGCTGATCATTACCTGCAAGTATCATCAGGATTGGGTGAAAAAATGTTTGCTGAGATTTCAGGAAACTCGTAGTTTTTTGGAAGCTTGGAAACCCCTTTCAATGAAAGTGATTCTCGTTAGTCTCTGCTTGGGGCTACTTCAATAGGACACAAACCACATCGATAGAACTTGGAACTACATTACTGTGCCAAGTTTCAAAGAGCTAGCACAAACCGTGTTTGATTTAGAGTTCCAACTACATGTATCCATATAGGAGAAAACACAGTGAAACCTAAACATGAAAACGGTTACTGCAAAGGAACGGTTTAACCTAGAAGAACGAAATTTTGTGAGTCAAGTGGGACTGGTGTACTGATCATTACCTGCAAGTATCATCAAGATTGAGTGAAAAAATGTTTGCTGAGATTTCAGGAAACTCGTAGTTTTTTGGAATTTGGCAACCCCTTTAAATGAAAGTGATTCTCGTCAGTCTCTGCTTGGGGATACTTCCATAGGACACAAACCACAGCGATAGAACTTGGAACTACATTATTGTGCCAAGTTTCAACGAGCTAGCACAAACCGTGTTTGATTTAGAGTTCCAAATACATGTATCCATATAGGAGAAAACAGAGTGAAACCTAAACATGAAAACGGTTACTACAAAGGAACGGTTTAACCTAGAACAACGAAATTTTGTGAGCCAAGTGGCACTGGTGTACTGATCATTACCTGCAAGTATCATCAAGATTGCGAGAAAAAGTGTTTGCTGAGATTTCACGAAACTCGTAGTGTTTTGGAAGCTTGGCAACCCCTTTCAATGAATGTGATTCTCGTCAGTCTCTGCACGGTCTACTTCAATAGGACACAAACCATAGCGATAGAACTTGGAACTAAATGATTCTGCAAAGTTTCAAAGAGCTAGCACAAACCGTTTTTGATTTAGAGTTCCAACTACATGTATCCATATAGGAGAAAACAGAGTGAAACCTAAACATGAAAACGGTTACTGCAAAGGAACGGTTTAACCTAGAAGAACGAAATTTGGTGAGCCAAGTGGGATTGGTGTACTGATCATTACCTGCCACTATCATCAAGATTGCGTGAAAAAATGTTTGCTGAGATTCAGGAAAAACGTAGTTGTTTGGAAGCTTGGCAAACCCTTTCAATGAAAGTGATTCTCGTCAGTCTCTGCTTGGGGCTAATTCCACAGGACACAAACCATAGCGATAGAACTTGGAACTACATTATTCTGTCAAGTTTCAAAGAGCTAGCACAAACCGTTTTTGATTTAGAGTTCCAACTACATGTATCAATATAGGAGAAAACAGAGTGAAACCTAAATATGAAAACGGTTACCGCAAAGGAACGGTTTAACCTAGAAGAACGAAATTTGGTGAGCCAAGTGGGATTGGTGTACTGATCATTACCTGCAAGTATCATCAAGATTGGGTGAAAAAATGTTGCTGAGATCAGGAAATTCGTAGTTTCTTGGAAACTTCGTAACCCCTCTCAATGAAAGTGATTCTCGTCAGTCTCTCCTTGGGGCTACTTCAATAGGACACAAACCATATCGATAGAACTTGGAACTACATTATTGTGCCAAGTTTCAACGAGCTAGCACAAACCGTGTTTGATTTAGAGTTCCAACTACATGTATCCATATAGGAGAAAACAGAGTGAAACCTAAACATGAAAACGGTTACTGCAAAGGAACGGTTTAACCTAGAAGAAAGAAATTTGGTGATCCAAGTGGGATTGGTGTACTGATCATTACCTGCAAGTATCATCAAGATTGGGTGAAAAAATGTTGCTGAGATTTCAGGAAACTCGTAGTTTTTTGGAAGCTTGGCAACCCCTTTCAATGAAAGAGATTCTCGTCAGTCTCTGCTTGTGGGTACTTCCATAGGACAAAAACCATAGCGATAGAACTTGGAACTACATTATTGTGCCAAGTTTCAAAGAGCTAGCACAAACCATGTTTGATTTAGAGTTCCAAGTACATGTATCCATATAGGAGAAAACAGAGTGAAACCTAAACATGAAAACGGTTACTGCAAAGGAACGGTTTCACCTAGAAGAACGAAATTTGGTGAGCCAAGTGGGATTGGTGTACTGATCATTTCCTGCAAGTATCATCAAGATTGGGTGAAAAAATGTTGCTGAGATTTCAGGAAACTCGTAGTTTTTTGGATGCTTGGCAACCCCTTTCAATGAAAGTGATTCTCGTCAGTCTCTGTTTGGGGCTAATTCAATAGGACACAAACCATATCGATGGAACTTGGAACTATATTATTCTGCCAAGTTTCAAAGAGCTAGCACAAACCGTTTTTGATTTAGAGTTCCAAATACATGTATCCTTGTAGGAGAAAACAGTGTGAAACCTAAACATGAAAACGGTTACTGCAAAGGAACGGTTTAAGCTAGAAGAACGAAATTTTGTGAGCCAAGTGTAACTGGTGTACTGATCATTACCTGGAAGTATCATCAAGATTGGGTGAAAAAATGTTGCTGAGATCAGGAAATTCGTAGTTTTTTGGAAACTTCATAACCCCTTTCAATGAAAGTGATTCTCGTCAGTCTCTGTTTGGGGCTACTTCCATAGGACACAAACCATAGCGATAGAACTTGGAACTACATTATTGTGCCAAGTTTCAAAGAGCTAGCACAAACCGTGGTTGATTTAGAGTTCCAAATACATGGATCCATATAGGAGAAAACAGAGTGAAACCTAAACATGAAAACGGTTACAGCAAAGGAACGGTTTAACCTAGAAAACGAAATTTGGTGAGCCACGTGGGATTGGTGTGCTGATCATTACCTGCAAGTATCATCAGGATTGGGTGAAAAAATGTTTGCTGAGATTTCAGGAAACTCGTAGTTTTTTGGAAGCTTGGAAACCCCTTTCAATGAAAGTGATTCTCGTTAGTCTCTGCTTGGGGCTACTTCAATAGGACACAAACCACATCGATAGAACTTGGAACTACATTACTGTGCCAAGTTTCAAAGAGCTAGCACAAACCGTGTTTGATTTAGAGTTCCAACTACATGTATCCATATAGGAGAAAACACAGTGAAACCTAAACATGAAAACGGTTACTGCAAAGGAACGGTTTAACCTAGAAGAACGAAATTTTGTGAGTCAAGTGGGACTGGTGTACTGATCATTACCTGCAAGTATCATCAAGATTGGGTGAAAAAATATTTGCTGAGATTTCAGGAAACTCGTAGATTTTTGGAAGCTTGGCAACCCCTTTCAATTAAAGTGATTCTCGTCAGTCTCTGCTTGGGGCTACTTCAATAGGACACAAACCATATCGATTGAACTTGGAACTACATTATTGTGCCAAGTTTCAATGAGCTAGCACAAACCGTGTTTGATTTAGAGTTCCAAATACATGTATCCATATAGGAGAAAACAGAGTGAAACCTAAAGATGAAAACGGTTACTACAAAGGAACGGTTTAACCTAGAACAACGAAATTTTGTGAGCCAAATGGCACTGGTATACTGATCATTACCTGCAAGTATCATCAAGATTGCGAGAAAAAGTGTTTGCTGAGATTTCACGAAACTCGTAGTGTTTTGGAAGCTTGGCAACCCCTTTCAATGAATGTGATTCTCGTCAGTCTCTGCTCAGTCTACTTCAATAGGACACAAACCATAGCGATAGAACTTGGAACTAAATGATTCTGCCAAGTTTCAAAGAGCTAGCACAAACCGTTTTTGATTTAGAGTTCCAACTACATGTATCCATATAGGAGAAAACAGAGTGAAACCTAAACATGTAAACGGTTACTGCAAAGGAACGGTTTAACCTAGAAGAACGAAATTTGGTGAGCCAAGTGGGATTGGTGTACTGATCATTACCTGCAAGTATCATCAAGATTGAGTGAAAAAATGTTTGCTGAGATTTCAGGAAACTCGTAGTTTTTTGGAATTTGGCAACCCCTTTAAATGAAAGTGATTCTCGTCAGTCTCTGCTTGGGGATACTTCCATAGGACACAAACCACAGCGATAGAACTTGGAACTACATTATTGTGCCAAGTTTCAACGAGCTAGCACAAACCGTGTTTGATTTAGAGTTCCAAATACATGTATCCATATAGGAGAAAACAGAGTGAAACCTAAACATGAAAACGGTTACTACAAAGGAACGGTTTAACCTAGAACAACGAAATTTTGTGAGCCAAGTGGCACTGGTGTACTGATCATTACCTGCAAGTATCATCAAGATTGCGAGAAAAAGTGTTTGCTGAGATTTCACGAAACTCGTAGTGTTTTGGAAGCTTGGCAACCCCTTTCAATGAATGTGATTCTCGTCAGTCTCTGCACGGTCTACTTCAATAGGACACAAACCATAGCGATAGAACTTGGAACTAAATGATTCTGCAAAGTTTCAAAGAGCTAGCACAAACCGTTTTTGATTTAGAGTTCCAACTACATGTATCCATATAGGAGAAAACAGAGTGAAACCTAAACATGAAAACGGTTACTGCAAAGGAACGGTTTAACCTAGAAGAACGAAATTTGGTGAGCCAAGTGGGATTGGTGTACTGATCATTACCTGCCACTATCATCAAGATTGCGTGAAAAAATGTTTGCTGAGATTCAGGAAAAACGTAGTTGTTTGGAAGCTTGGCAAACCCTTTCAATGAAAGTGATTCTCGTCAGTCTCTGCTTGGGGCTAATTCCACAGGACACAAACCATAGCGATAGAACTTGGAACTACATTATTCTGTCAAGTTTCAAAGAGCTAGCACAAACCGTTTTTGATTTAGAGTTCCAACTACATGTATCAATATAGGAGAAAACAGAGTGAAACCTAAATATGAAAACGGTTACCGCAAAGGAACGGTTTAACCTAGAAGAACGAAATTTGGTGAGCCAAGTGGGATTGGTGTACTGATCATTACCTGCAAGTATCATCAAGATTGGGTGAAAAAATGTTGCTGAGATCAGGAAATTCGTAGTTTCTTGGAAACTTCGTAACCCCTCTCAATGAAAGTGATTCTCGTCAGTCTCTCCTTGGGGCTACTTCAATAGGACACAAACCATATCGATAGAACTTGGAACTACATTATTGTGCCAAGTTTCAACGAGCTAGCACAAACCGTGTTTGATTTAGAGTTCCAACTACATGTATCCATATAGGAGAAAACAGAGTGAAACCTAAACATGAAAACGGTTACTGCAAAGGAACGGTTTAACCTAGAAGAAAGAAATTTGGTGATCCAAGTGGGATTGGTGTACTGATCATTACCTGCAAGTATCATCAAGATTGGGTGAAAAAATGTTGCTGAGATTTCAGGAAACTCGTAGTTTTTTGGAAGCTTGGCAACCCCTTTCAATGAAAGAGATTCTCGTCAGTCTCTGCTTGTGGGTACTTCCATAGGACAAAAACCATAGCGATAGAACTTGGAACTACATTATTGTGCCAAGTTTCAAAGAGCTAGCACAAACCATGTTTGATTTAGAGTTCCAAGTACATGTATCCATATAGGAGAAAACAGAGTGAAACCTAAACATGAAAACGGTTACTGCAAAGGAACGGTTTCACCTAGAAGAACGAAATTTGGTGAGCCAAGTGGGATTGGTGTACTGATCATTTCCTGCAAGTATCATCAAGATTGGGTGAAAAAATGTTGCTGAGATTTCAGGAAACTCGTAGTTTTTTGGATGCTTGGCAACCCCTTTCAATGAAAGTGATTCTCGTCAGTCTCTGTTTGGGGCTAATTCAATAGGACACAAACCATATCGATGGAACTTGGAACTATATTATTCTGCCAAGTTTCAAAGAGCTAGCACAAACCGTTTTTGATTTAGAGTTCCAAATACATGTATCCTTGTAGGAGAAAACAGTGTGAAACCTAAACATGAAAACGGTTACTGCAAAGGAACGGTTTAAGCTAGAAGAACGAAATTTTGTGAGCCAAGTGTAACTGGTGTACTGATCATTACCTGGAAGTATCATCAAGATTGGGTGAAAAAATGTTGCTGAGATCAGGAAATTCGTAGTTTTTTGGAAACTTCATAACCCCTTTCAATGAAAGTGATTCTCGTCAGTCTCTGTTTGGGGCTACTTCCATAGGACACAAACCATAGCGATAGAACTTGGAACTACATTATTGTGCCAAGTTTCAAAGAGCTAGCACAAACCGTGGTTGATTTAGAGTTCCAAATACATGGATCCATATAGGAGAAAACAGAGTGAAACCTAAACATGAAAACGGTTACAGCAAAGGAACGGTTTAACCTAGAAAACGAAATTTGGTGAGCCACGTGGGATTGGTGTGCTGATCATTACCTGCAAGTATCATCAGGATTGGGTGAAAAAATGTTTGCTGAGATTTCAGGAAACTCGTAGTTTTTTGGAAGCTTGGAAACCCCTTTCAATGAAAGTGATTCTCGTTAGTCTCTGCTTGGGGCTACTTCAATAGGACACAAACCACATCGATAGAACTTGGAACTACATTACTGTGCCAAGTTTCAAAGAGCTAGCACAAACCGTGTTTGATTTAGAGTTCCAACTACATGTATCCATATAGGAGAAAACACAGTGAAACCTAAACATGAAAACGGTTACTGCAAAGGAACGGTTTAACCTAGAAGAACGAAATTTTGTGAGTCAAGTGGGACTGGTGTACTGATCATTACCTGCAAGTATCATCAAGATTGGGTGAAAAAATATTTGCTGAGATTTCAGGAAACTCGTAGATTTTTGGAAGCTTGGCAACCCCTTTCAATTAAAGTGATTCTCGTCAGTCTCTGCTTGGGGCTACTTCAATAGGACACAAACCATATCGATTGAACTTGGAACTACATTATTGTGCCAAGTTTCAATGAGCTAGCACAAACCGTGTTTGATTTAGAGTTCCAAATACATGTATCCATATAGGAGAAAACAGAGTGAAACCTAAAGATGAAAACGGTTACTACAAAGGAACGGTTTAACCTAGAACAACGAAATTTTGTGAGCCAAATGGCACTGGTATACTGATCATTACCTGCAAGTATCATCAAGATTGCGAGAAAAAGTGTTTGCTGAGATTTCACGAAACTCGTAGTGTTTTGGAAGCTTGGCAACCCCTTTCAATGAATGTGATTCTCGTCAGTCTCTGCTCAGTCTACTTCAATAGGACACAAACCATAGCGATAGAACTTGGAACTAAATGATTCTGCCAAGTTTCAAAGAGCTAGCACAAACCGTTTTTGATTTAGAGTTCCAACTACATGTATCCATATAGGAGAAAACAGAGTGAAACCTAAACATGTAAACGGTTACTGCAAAGGAACGGTTTAACCTAGAAGAACGAAATTTGGTGAGCCAAGTGGGATTGGTGTACTGATCATTACCTGCAAGTATCATCAAGATTGAGTGAAAAAATGTTTGCTGAGATTTCAGGAAACTCGTAGTTTTTTGGAAGCTTGTCAACCCCTTTAAATGAAAGTGATTCTCGTCAGTCTCTGCTTGGGGATACTTCCATAGGACACAAACCACAGCGATAGAACTTGGAACTACATTATTGTGCCAAGTTTCAACGAGCTAGCACAAACCGTGTTTGATTTAGAGTTCCAAATACATGTATCCATATAGGAGAAAACAGAGTGAAACCTAAACATGAAAACGGTTACTACAATGGAACGGTTTAACCTAGAACAACGAAATTTTGTGAGCCAAGTGGCACTGGTGTACTGATCATTACCTGCAAGTATCATCAAGATTGCGAGAAAAAGTGTTTGCTGAGATTTCACGAAACTCGTAGTGTTTTGGAAGCTTGGCAACCCCTTTCAATGAATGTGATTCTCGTCAGTCTCTGCTCGGTCTACTTCAATAGGACACAAACCATAGCGATAGAACTTGGAACTAAATGATTCTGCCAAGTTTCAAAGAGGTAGCACAAACCGTTTTTGATTTAGAGTTCCAACTACATGTATCCATATAGGAGAAAACAGAGTGAAACCTAAACATGTAAACGGTTACTGCAAAGGAACGGTTTAACCTAGAAGAACGAAATTTGGTGAGCCAAGTGGGATTGGTGTACTGATCATTACCTGCAAGTATCATCAAGATTGAGTGAAAAAATGTTTGCTGAGATTTCAGGAAACTCGTAGTTTTTTGGAAGCTTGGCAACCCCTTTCAATGAAAGTGATTCTCGTCAGTCTCTGCTTGGGGATACTTCCATAGGACACAAACCACAGCGATAGAACTTGGAACTACATTATTGTGCCAAGTTTCAACGAGCTAGCACAAACCGTGTTTGATTTAGAGTTCCAACTACATGTATCCATATAGGAGAAAACAGAGAGAAACCTAAACATGAACACGGTCACTGCAAAGGAACGGTTTAACCTAGAAGAACGAAATTTTGTGAGCCAAGTGGGAGTGGTGTACTGATCATTACCTGCCATCAAGATTGGGTGAAAAAATGTTTGCTGAGATTTCAGGAAACACGTAGTTTTTTGGAAGCTTGGCAACCCCTTTCAATGAAAGTGATTCTCGTCAGTCTCTGCTTGGGGCTAATTCCATAGGACACAAACCATAGCGATAGAACTTGGAACTACATTATTCTGCCAAGTTTCAAAGAGCTAGCACAAACCGTTTTTGATTTAGAGTTCCAACTACATGTATCCATATAGGAGAAAACAGAGTGAAACCTAAACATGAAAACGGTTACTGCAAGGAACGGTTTAACCTAGAAGAACGAAATTTGGTGAGCCAAGTGGGATTGGTGTTCTGATCATTACCTGCCACTATCATCAAGATTGCGTGAAAAAATGTTTGCTGAGATTCAGGAAACTCGTAGTTGTTTGGAAGCTTGGCAACCCCTCTCAATGAAAGTGATTCTCGTCAGTCTCTGCTTGGGGCTAATTCCACAGGACACAAACCATAGCGATAGAACTTGGAACTACATTATTCTGTCAAGTTTCAATGAGCTAGCACAAACCGTTTTTGATTTAGAGTTCCAACTACATGTATCAATATAGGAGAAAACAGAGTGAAACCTAAACATGAAAACGGTTACCGCAAAGGAACGGTTTAACCTAGAAGAACGAAATTTGGTGAGCCAAGTGGGATTGGTGTACTGATCATTACCTGCAAGTATCATCAAGATTGGGTGAAAAAATGTTGCTGAGATCAGGAAATTCGTAGTTTCTTGGAAACTTCGTAACCCCTCTCAATGAAAGTGATTCTCGTCAGTCTCTCCTTGGGGCTACTTCAATAGGACACAAACCATATCGATAGAACTTGGAACTACATTATTGTGCCAAGTTTCAACGAGCTAGCACAAACCGTGTTTGATTTAGAGTTCCAACTACATGTATCCATATAGGAGAAAACAGAGTGAAACCTAAACATGAAAACGGTTACTGCAAAGGAACGGTTTAACCTAGAAGAAAGAAATTTGGTGATCCAACTGGGATTGGTGTACTGATCATTACCTGCAAGTATCATCAAGATTGGGTGAAAAAATGTTTGCTGAGATTTCAGGAAACTCGTAGTTTTTTGGAAGCTTGGCAACCCCTTTCAATGAAAGAGATTCTCGTCAGTCTCTGCTTGTGGCTACTTCCATAGGACACAAACCATAGCGATAGAACTTGGAACTACATTATTGTGCCAAGTTTCAAAGAGCTAGCACAAACCGTGTTTGATTTAGAGTTCCAACTACATGTATCCATATAGGAGAAAACACAGTGAAACCTAAACATGAAAACGGTTACTGCAAAGGAACGGTTTCACCTAGAAGAACGAAATTTGGTGAGCCAAGTGGGATTGGTGTACTGATCATTACCTGCAAGTATCATCAAGATTGGGTGAAAAAATGTTGCTGAGATTTCAGGAAACTCGTAGTTTTTTGGAAACTTCGCAACCCCTTTCAATGAAAGTGATTCTCGTCAGTCTCTGCTTGGGGCTACTTCAATAGGACACAAACCATATCGATGGAACTTGGAACTATATTATTCTGCCAAGTTTCAAAGAGCTAGCACAAACCGTTTTTGATTTAGAGTTCCAAATACATGTATCCTTGTAGGAGAAAACAGTGTGAAACCTAAACATGAAAACGGTTACTGCAAAGGAACGGTTTAAGCTAGAAGAACGAAATTTTGTGAGCCAAGTGTAACTGGTGTACTGATCATTACCTGGAAATATCATGAAGATTGGGTGAAAAAATGTTGCTGAAATCAGGAAATTCGTAGTTTTTTTAAACTTCATAACCCCTTTCAATGAAAGTGATTATCCTCAGTCTCTGCTTGGGGCTACTTCAATAGGACACAAACCATATCGATAGAACTTGGAACTACATTATTGTGCCAAGTTTCAACGAGCTAGCGCAAACCGAGTTTGATTTAGAGTTCAAACTACTTGTATCCATGTAGGAGAAAACAGAGTGAAACCTAACCATGAAAACGGTTACTGCAAAGAAACGGTTTAGCCTAGAAAAACGAAATTTGGTGAGCCAAGTGGGATTGGTGTGCTGATCATTACCTTCAAGTATCATCAAGATTGGGTGAAAAAATGTTGCTGAGATTTTAGGAAACTCGTAGTTTTATGGAAACTTCGCAGTCCCTTTCAATGAAAGTGATTCTCGTCAGTCTCTGCTTGGGGCTACTTCAATAGGACACAAACCATAGTTATAGAACTTGGAACTACATTATTCTGCCAAGTTTCAAAGAGCTAGCTCAAACCGTGTTTGATTTAGAGTTCCAAATACATGGATCCATATAGGAGAAAACAGAGTGAAACCTAAACATGAAAACGGTTACTGCAAAGGAACGGTTTAACTTAGAAGAACGAAATTTGGTGAGCCAAGTGGGATTGGTGTACTGATCATTACCTGCAAGTATCATCAAGATTGGGTTAAAAAATGTTTGCTGAGATTTCATGAAACTCGTTGTTTTTTGGAAGCTTGGCAACCCCTTTCAATTTAAGTGATTCTCGTCAGTCTCTGCTTGGGGCTACTTCCATAGGACACAAACCATAGCGATAGAACTTGGAACTACATTATTGTGCCAAGTTTCAAAGAGCTAGCACAAACCGTGTTTGATTTAGAGTTCCAAATACATGGATCCATATAGGAGAAAACAGAGTGAAACCTAAACATGAAAAAGGTTACAGCAAAGTAACGGTTTAACCTAGAAAACGAAATTTGGTGAGCCACGTGGGATTGGTGTGCTGATCATTACCTGCAAGTATCATCAGGATTGGGTGAAAAAATGTTTGCTGAGATTTCAGGAAACTCGTAGTTTTTTGGAAGCTTGGAAACCCCTTTCAATGAAAGTGATTCTCGTTAGTCTCTGCTTGGGGCTACTTCAATAGGACACAAACCACATCGATAGAACTTGGAACTACATTACTGTGCCAAGTTTCAAAGAGCTAGCACAAACCGTGTTTGATTTAGAGTTCCAACTACATGTATCCATATAGGAGAAAATACAGTGAAACCTAAACATGAAAACGGTTACTGCAAAAGAACGGTTTAACCTAGAAGAACGAAATTTTGTGAGTCAAGTGGGACTGGTGTACTGATCATTACCTGCAAGTGTCATCAAGATTGGGTGAAAAAATGTTTGCTGAGATTTCAGGAAACTCGTAGTTTTTTGGAAGCTTGGCAACCCCTTTCAATGAAAGTGATTCTCGTCAGTCTCTGCTTGGGGCTACTTCAATAGGACACAAACCATATCGATTGAACTTGGAACTACATTATTGTGCCAAGTTTCAACGAGCTAGCACAAATCGTGTTTGATTTAGAGTTCCAAATACATGTATCCATATAGGAGAAAACAGAGTGAAACCTAAACATGAAAACGGTTACTACAAAGGAACGGTTTAACCTAGAACAACGAAATTTTGTGAGCCAAGTGGCACTGGTGTACTGATCATTACCTGCAAGTATCATCAAGATTGCGAGAAAAAGTGTGTGCTGAGATTTCACGAAACTCGTAGTGTTTTGGAAGCTTGGCAACCCCTTTCAATGAATGTGATTCTCGTCAGTCTCTGCTCGGTCTACTTCAATAGGACACAAACCATAGCGATAGAACTTGGAACTACATTATTCTGCCAAGTTTCAAAGAGCTAGCACAAACCGTTTTTGATTTAGAGTTCCAACTACATATATCCATATAGGAGAAAACCGAGTGAAACCTAAACATGAAAACGGTTACTGCAAAGGAACGGTTTAACCTAGAAGAACGAAATTTGGTGAGCCAATTGGGATTGGTGTACTGATCATTACCTGCAACTATCATCAAGATTGGGTGAAAAAATGTTAGCTGAGATTCAGGAAACTCGTAGTTGTTTGGAAGCTTGGCAACCCCTTTCAATGAAAGTGATTCTCGTCAGTCTCTGCTTGGGGCTAATTCCACAGGACACAAACCATAGCGATAGAACTTGGAACTACATTATTCTGTCAAGTTTCAAAGAGCTAGCACAAACCGTGTTTGATTTAGAGTTCCAACTACATGTATCAATATAGGAGAAAACAGAGTGAAACCTAAACATGAAAACGGTTACCGCAAAGGAACGGTTTAACCTAGAAGAACGAAATTTGGTGAGCCAAGTGGGATTGCTGTACTGATCATTACCTGCAAGTATCATCAAGATTGGGTGAAAAAATGTTGCTGAGATCAGGAAATTCGTAGTTTTTTGGAAACTTCGTAACCCCTCTCAATGAAAGTGATTCTCGTCAGTCTCTCCTTGGGGCTACTTCAATAGGACACAAACCATATCGATAGAACTTGGAACTACATTATTGTGCCAAGTTTCAACGAGCTAACACAAACCGTGTTTGATTTAGAGTTCCAACTACATGTATCCATATAGGAGAAAACAGAGTGAAACCTAAACATGAAAACGGTTACTGCAAAGGAACGGTTTAACCTAGAAGAACGAAATTTGGTGAGCCAAGTGGGATTGGTGTACTGATCATTACCTGCAAGTATCATCAAGATTGAGTGAAAAAATGTTTGCTGAGATTTCAGGAAACTCGTAGTTTTTTGGAAGCTTGGCAACCCCTTTAAATGAAAGTGATTCTCGTCAGTCTCTGCTTGGGGATACTTCCATAGGACACAAACCACAGCGATAGAACTTGGAACTACATTATTGTGCCAAGTTTCAACGAGCTAGCACAAACCGTGTTTGATTTAGAGTTCCAACTACATGTATCCATATAGGAGAAAACAGAGAGAAACCTAAACATGAACACGGTCACTGCAAAGGAACGGTTTAACCTAGAAGAACGAAATTTTGTGAGCCAAGTGGGAGTGGTGTACTGATCATTACCTGCCATCAAGATTGGGTGAAAAAATGTTTGCTGAGATTTCAGGAAACACGTAGTTTTTTGGAAGCTTGGCAACCCCTTTCAATGAAAGTGATTCTCGTCAGTCTCTGCTTGGGGCTAATTCCATAGGACACAAACCATAGCGATAGAACTTGGAACTACATTATTCTGCCAAGTTTCAAAGAGCTAGCACAAACCGTTTTTGATTTAGAGTTCCAACTACATGTATCCATATAGGAGAAAACAGAGTGAAACCTAAACATGTAAACGGTTACTGCAAAGGAACGGTTTAACCTAGAAGAACGAAATTTGGTGAGCCAAGTGGGATTGGTGTACTGATCATTACCTGCAAGTATCATCAAGATTGAGTGAAAAAATGTTTGCTGAGATTTCAGGAAACTCGTAGTTTTTTGGAAGCTTGGCAACCCCTTTAAATGAAAGTGATTCTCGTCAGTCTCTGCTTGGGGATACTTCCATAGGACACAAACCACAGCGATAGAACTTGGAACTACATTATTGTGCCAAGTTTCAACGAGCTAGCACAAACCGTGTTTGATTTAGAGTTCCAACTACATGTATCCATATAGGAGAAAACAGAGAGAAACCTAAACATGAACACGGTCACTGCAAAGGAACGGTTTAACCTAGAAGAACGAAATTTTGTGAGCCAAGTGGGAGTGGTGTACTGATCATTACCTGCCATCAAGATTGGGTGAAAAAATGTTTGCTGAGATTTCAGGAAACACGTAGTTTTTTGGAAGCTTGGCAACCCCTTTCAATGAAAGTGATTCTCGTCAGTCTCTGCTTGGGGCTAATTCCATAGGACACAAACCATAGCGATAGAACTTGGAACTACATTATTCTGCCAAGTTTCAAAGAGCTAGCACAAACCGTTTTTGATTTAGAGTTCCAACTACATGTATCCATATAGGAGAAAACAGAGTGAAACCTAAACATGAAAACGGTTACTGCAAAGGAACGGTTTAACCTAGAAGAACGAAATTTGGTGAGCCAAGTGGGATTGGTGTACTGATCATTACCTGCCACTATCATCAAGATTGCGTGAAAAAATGTTTGCTGAGATTCAGGAAACTCGTAGTTGTTTGGAAGCTTGGCAACCCCTTTCAATGAAAGTGATTCTCGTCAGTCTCTGCTTGGGGCTAATTCCACAGGACACAAACCATAGCGATAGAACTTGGAACTACATTATTCTGTCAAGTTTCAAAGAGCTAGCACAAACCGTGTTTGATTTAGAGTTCCAACTACATGTATCCACATAGGAGAAAACAGAGTGAAACCTAAACATGAAAACGGTTACCGCAAAGGAACGGTTTAACCTAGAAGAACGAAATTTGGTGAGCCAAGTGGGATTGGTGTACTGATCATTACCTGCAAGTATCATCAAGATTGGGTGAAAAAATGTTGCTGAGATCAGGAAATTCGTAGTTTTTTGGAAACTTCGTAACCCCTCTCAATGAAAGTGATTCTCGTCAGTCTCTCCTTGGGGCTACTTCAATAGGACACAAACCATATCGATAGAACTTGGAACTACATTATTGTGCCAAGTTTCAACGAGCTAGCACAAACCGTGTTTGATTTAGAGTTCCAACTACATGTATCCATATAGGAGAAAACAGAGTGAAACCTAAACATGAAAACGGTTACTGCAAAGGATCGGTTTAACCTAGAAGAACGAAAATTGGTGAACAACTAGCATTGGTGTACTGATCATTACCTGCCAGTATCATGATTGGGTGAAAAAAATGTTTGCTGAGATTTCAGGAAACTCGTAGTTGTTTGGGACCTTGGCAACCCCTTTCAATGAAAGTGATTCTCGTCAGTCTCTGCTTGGGGCTACTTCAATAGGACACAAACCATATCGATACAACTTGGAACTACATTATTGTGCCAAGTTTCAACGAGCTAGCACAAACCGTGTTTGATTTAGAGTTCCAACTACATGTATCCATATAGGAGAAAACAGAGTGAAACCTAACCATGAAAACGGTTACTGCAAAGAAACGGTTTATCCTAGAAAAACGAAATTTGGTGAGCCAAGTGGGATTGGTGTACTGATCATTACCTGCAAGTATCATCAAGATTGGGTGAAAAAAATGTTGCTGAGATTTCAGGAAACTCGTAGTTTTATGGAAACTTCGCAGTCCCTTTCAATGAAAGTGATTCTCGTCAGTCTCTGCTTGGGGTTACTTCAATAGGACACAAACCGAAGCGATAGAACTTGGAACTACATTATTCTGTCAAGTTTCAAAGAGCTAGCACAAACCGTGTTTGATTTAGAGTTCCAAATACATGTATCCATATAGGAGAAAACAGAGTGAAACCTAAACATGAAAACGGTTACTGCAAAGGAACGGTTTAACCTAGAAGAACGAAATTTGGTGAGCCAAGTGGGATTGGTGTACTGATCATTACCTGCAAGTATCATCAAGATTGGGTGAAAAAATGTTGCTGAGATTTCAGGAAACTCGTAGTTTTTTGGAAACTTCGCAACCCCTTTCAATGAAAGTGATTCTCGTCAGTCTCTGCTTGGGGCTACTTCAATAGGACACAAACATATCGAGAGAACTTGGAAGTACATTATTCTGCCAAGTTTCAAAGAGCTAGCACAAACCATGTTTGATTTAGAGTTTCAAATACATGTATCCTTGTAGGAGAAACAGAGTGAAACCTAAACATGAAAACGGTTACTGCAAAGGAACGGTTTAACC
The DNA here is from genome assembly GCF_045843805.1 of Urocitellus parryii. Taxonomy (NCBI): domain Eukaryota; kingdom Metazoa; phylum Chordata; class Mammalia; order Rodentia; family Sciuridae; genus Urocitellus; species Urocitellus parryii. Next base: position 21,231 of record NW_027551891.1, read on the forward strand.
TAGAAGAACGAAATTTTGTGAGCCACGTGGGATTGGTGTGCTGATCAATACCTGCAAGTATCATCAGGATTGGGTGAAAAAATGTTTGCTGAGATTTCACGAAACTCGTAGTTTTTTGGAAGCTTGGCAACCCCTTTCAATGAAAGTGATTCTCGTCAGTCTCTGCTTGGGGCTACTTTCATAAGACACAAACCATAGCGATAGAACTTGGAACTACATTATTGTGCCAAGTTTCAAAGAGCTAGCACAAACCGTGTTTGATTTAGATTTCCAACTACATGTATCCATATAGGAGAAAACAGTGTGATACCTAAACATGAAAACAGTTACTGCAAAAGATCGGTTTAACCTAGAAGAACGAAATTTTGTGAGCCAAGTGGGACTGGTGTACTGATCATTACCTGCAAGTATCATCAAGTTTGGGTGAAAAAATGTTTGCTGAGATTTCAGGAAACTCGTAGTTTTTTGGAAGCTTGGCAACCCCTTTCAATGAATAAGATTCTCCTCAGTCTCTGCTTGGGGCTACTTCCATAGGACACAAACCATAGCGATAGAACTTGGAACTACATTATTGTGCCAAGTTTCAACGAGCTAGCACAAACCGTGTTTGATTTAGAGTTCCAAATACATGTATCCATATAGGAGAAAACAGAGTGAAACCTAAACATGAAAATGGTTACTACAAAGGAACGGTTTAACCTAGAACAACGAAATTTTGTGAGCCGAGTGGCACTGGTGTACTGATCATTACCTGCAAGTATCATCAAGATTGGGAGAAAAAGTGTTTGCTGAGATTTCACGAAACTCGTAGTGTTTTGGAAGCTTGGCAACCCCTTTCAATGAATGTGATTCTCGTCAGTCTCTGCTCGGTCTACTTCAATAGGACACAAACCATAGCGATAGAACTTGGAACTACATTATTCTGCCAAGTTTCAAAGAGCTAGCACAAACCGTTTTTGATTTAGAGTTCCAACTACATGTATCCATATAGGAGAAAACAGAGTGAAACCTAAACATGAAAACGGTTACTGCAAAGGAACGGTTTAACCTAGAAGAACAAAATTTGGTTAGCCAAGTGGGATTGGTGTACTGATCATTACCTGCCAGTATCATCAAGATTGGGTGAAAAAATGTTTGCTGAGATATCAGGAAACTCGTATTTTTTTGGAAGCTTGGCAACCCCTTTCAATGAAAGTGATTCTCGTCAGTCTCTGCTTGGGGCTAATTCCACAGGACACAAACCATAGCGATAGAACTTGGAACTACATTATTGTGCAGTGTTTTAACGAGCTAGCACAAACCGTGTTTGATTTAGAGTTCCAACTACATGTATCCATATAGGAGAATACAGAGTGAAACCTAAACATGAAAACGGTTACTGCAAAGGAACGGTTTAACCTAGAAGAACGAAATTTGGTGAGCCAAGTGGGATTGGTGTACTGATCATTACCTGAAAGTATCATCAAGATTGAGTGAAAAAATGTTTGCTGATATTTCAGGAAACTCGTAGTTTTTTGGAAGCTTGGCAACCCCTTTCAATGAAAGTGATTCTCGTCAGTCTCTTCTTGGGGATACTTCCATAGGACACAAACCACAGTGATAGAACTTCGAACTACATTATTGTGCCAGGTTTCAACGAGCTAGCACAAACCGTGTTTGATTTAGAGTTCCATCTACATGTATCCATACAGGAGAAAACAGAGTGAAACCTAAACATGAAAACGGTCACTGCAAAGGAACGGTTTAACCTAGAAGAACGAAATTTTGTGAGCAAAGTGGGAGTGGTGTACTGATCATTACCTGCCATCAAGATTGGGTGAAAAAATGTTTGCTGAGATTTCAGGAAACACGTAGTTTTTTGGAAGCTTGGCAACCCCTTTCAATGAATGTGATTCTCGTCAGGCTCTGCTTGGGGCTACTTCAATAGGACACAAACCATAGCGATAGAACTTGGAACTACATTATTCTGCCAAGTTTCAAAGAGATAGCTCAAACCGTGTTTGATTTAGAGTTCCAACTACATATATCCATATAGGAGAAACAGAGTGAAACCTAAACATGAAAACGGTTACTGCAAAGGAACGGTTTAACCTAGAAGAACGAAATTTTGTGAGCCAAGTGGGATTGGTGTACTGATCATTACCTGCAAGTATCATCAAGATTGGGTGAAAAACTGTTTGCTGAGATTTCAGGAAACTCGTAGTTTTTTGGAAGCTGGGCAACCCCTTTCAATGAAAGTGATTCTCGTCAGTCTCTGCTTGGGGCTACTTCCATAGGACACAAACCATAGCGATAGAACTTGGAACTACATTATTGTGCCAAGTTTCAAAGAGCTAGCACAAACCGTGTTTGATTTAGAGTTCCAACTACATGTATCCATATAGGAGAAAACAGAGTGAAACCTAAACATGCAAACGGTTACTGCAAAGGATCGGTTTAACCTAGAAGAACGAAATTTGGTGAGGCAACTAGGATTGGTGTACTGATCATTACCTGCCAGTATCATGATTGGGTGAAAAAAATGTTTGCTGAGATTTCAGGAAACTCGTAGTTGTTTGGAACCTTGGCAACCCCTTTCAATGAAAGTGATTCTCGTCAGTCTCTGCTTGGGGCTACTTCCATAGGACACAAACCATAGCGATAGAACTTGGAACTACATTTTTGTGCCACGTTTCAAAGAGCTAGCAGAAACCGTGTTTGAGTTAGAGTTCCAAATACATGTATCCATATAGAAGAAAACAGAGTGAAACCTAAACATGAAAACGGTCACTGCAAAGGAACGGTTTAACCTAGAAGAACGAAATTTTGTGAGCCAAGTGGGATTGGTGTACTGATCATTACCTGCAAGTATCGTCAAGATTGGGTGAAAAACTGTTTGCTGAGATTTCAGGAAACTCGTAGTTTTTTGGAAGCTGGGCAACCCCTTTCAATGAAAGTGATTCTCGTCAGTCTCTGCTTGGGGCTACTTCCATAGGACACAAACCATAGCGATAGAACTTGGAACTACATTATTGTGCCAAGTTTCAAAGAGCTAGCACAAACCGTGTTTGATTTAGAGTTCCAACTACATGTATCCATATAGGAGAAAACAGAGTGAAACCTAAACATGAAAACGGTTACTGCAAAGGATCGGTTTAACCTAGAAGATCGAAATTTGGTGAGGCAACTAGGATTGGTGTACTGATCATTACCTGCCAGTATCATGATTGGGTGAAAAAAATGTTTGCTGAGATTTCAGGAAACTCGTAGTTGTTTGGAAGCTTGGCAACCCCTTTCAATGAAAGTGATTCTCGTCAGTCTCTGCTTGGGGCTACTACAATAGGTCACAAACCATAGCGATAGAACTTGGAACTACATTTTTGTGCCACGTTTCAAAGAGCTAGCAGAAACCGTGTTTGATTTTGAGTTCCAACTGCATGTTTCCATATAGAAGAAAACAGAGTGAAACCTAAACATGAAAACGGTCACTGCAAAGGAATGGTTTAACCTAGAAGAACGAAATTTTGTGAGCCAAGTGGGACTGGTGTACTGATCATGACCTGCAAGTATCATCAAGATTGGGTCAAAAAATATTTGCTGAGATTTCAGGAAACTCGTAGTTTTTTGGAAGCTTGGCAACCCCTTTCAATGAATGTGACTCTCGTCAGTCTCTGCTTGGGGCTACTTCAATAGGACACAAACCATAGCGATAGAACTTGGAACTACATTATTCTGCCAAGTTCCAAAGAGCTAGCACAAATCGTTTTGATTTAGAGTTCCAACTACATGTTTCCATGTAGGAGAAAACAGAGTGAAACCTAAACATGAAAACGGTTTCTGCAAAGGAACGGTTTAACCTAGAAGAACGAAATTTGGTGTGCCAAGTGGGATTGGTGTACTGATCATTACCTGCAAGTATCATCAAGTTTGGGTGAAAAAATGTTGCTGAGATTTCAGGAAACTCGTAGTTTTTTGCAAGTTTGTCAACCCCTTTCAATGAAAGTGATTCTCGTCAGTCTCTGCTTGGGGCTACTTCCATAGGACACAAACCATAGCGATGGAACTTGGAACTACATTATTGTGCCAAGTTTCAAAGAGGTAGCACAAACCGTGTTTGATTTAGAGTTCCAACTACATGTATCCATATAGGAGAAAACAGAGTGAAACCTAAACATGAAAACGGTTACTGCAAAGGAACGGTTTAACCTAGAAGAACGAAATTTGGTGAGCCAAGTGGGATTGGTGTACTGATCATTACCTGAAAGTATCATCAAGATTGAGTGAAAAAATGTTTGCAGAGATTTCAGGAAACTCGTAGTTTTTTGGAAGTATGGCAACCCCTTTCAATGAATGTGATTCTCGTCAGTCTCTGCTTGGGGCTACTTCAATAGGACAAAAACCATAGCGATAGAACTTGGAACTACATTATTCTGTCAAGTTTCAAAGAGCTAGCACAAACCGTTTTTGATTTAGAGTTCCAACTACATGTATCCATATAGGAGAAAACAGAGTGAAACCTAAACATGAAAACGGTTTCTGCCAAGGAACGGTTTAACCTAGAAGAACGAAATATGGTGAGCCAAGTGGGATCGGTGTACTGATCATTACCTGCAAGTATCATCAAGATTGGGTGAAAAAATGTTGCTGAGATTTCAGGAAATTCGTAGTTTTTTGGAAACTTCGTAACCCCTTTCAATGAATGTGATTCTCGTCAGTCTCTGCTTGGGGCTACTTCAATAAGACACAAACCATAGCGATAGAACTTGGAACTACATTATTGTGCCAAGTTTCAAAGAGCTAGCACAAACCGTTTTTTATTTAGAGTTCCAAATACATGTATCCATATAGGAGAAAACAGAGTGAAACCTAAACATGAAAACGGTTACTGCAAAGGAACGGTTTAACCTAGAAGAACGAAATATGGTGAGCCAAGTGGGATTGGTGTACTGATCATTACCTGCCAGTATCATCAAGATTGGGTGAAAAAATGTTTGCTGAGATTTCCGGAAACTCGTAGTTTTTTGGAAGCTTGGCAACCCCTTTCAATGAAAGTGATTCTCGTCAGTCTCTGCTTGGGGCTACTTCCATAGGACACAAACCATAGCGATAGAACTTGGAACTACATTATTGTGCAGTGTTTTAATGAGCTAGCACAAACCGTGTTTGATTTAGTGTTCCAACTACATGTATCCATATAGGAGAGAACAGAGTGAAACCTAACCATGAAAACGGTTACTGCAAAGGAACGGGTTAACCCTGAAGAACGAAATTTTGTGAGCCAAGTGGGAATGGTGTACTGATCATTACCTGCAAGTATCATCAAGATTGGGTGAAAAAATGTTTGCTGTGATTTAGGGAAACACGTAGTTTTTTGGAAGCTTGGCAAGCCCTTTCAATGAATGTGATTCTCGTCAGGCTCTGCTTGGGGCTACTACAATAGGACACAAACCATAGCGAGAGAACTTGGAACTACATTATTATGCAGTGTTTCAACGAGCTAGCACAAACCGTTTTTTATTTAGAGTTCCAACTACATGTATCCATATAGGAGAAAACAGAGTGAAACCTAAACATGAAAACGGTTACTGCAAAGGATCGGTTTAACCTAGAAGAACGAAATTTGGTGAGGCAACTAGCATTGGAGTACTGATCATTACCTGCCAGTATCATGATTGGGTGAAAAAAAATGTTTGCTGAGATTTCAGGAAACTCGTAGTTGTTTGGAACCTTGGCAACCCCTTTCAATGAAAGTGATTCTCGTCAGTCTCTGCTTGGGGCTACTTCAATAGGACACAAACCATAGCGATAGAACTTGGAACTACATTTTTGTGCCACTTTTCAAAGAGCTAGCACAAACCGTGTTTGATTTAGAGTTCCAACTACATGTATCCATATAGGAGAAAACAGAGTGAAACCTAAACATGTAAACGGTCACTGCAAAGGAACGGTTTAACCCAGAAGAACGAAATTTGGTGAGCCAAGTGGGATTGGTGTATTGATCATTACCTGCCAGTATCATCAAGATTGGGTGAAAAAATGTTTGCTGAGATTTCAGGAAACTCGTAGTTTTTTGGAAGCTTGGCAACCCCTTTCAATGAATGTGACTCTCGTCAGTCTCTGCTTGGGGCTACTTCAATAGGACACAAACCATAGTGATAGAACTTGGAACTACATTATTGTGCCAAGTTCCAAAGAGCTAGCACAAATCGTTTTGATTTAGAGTTCCAACTACATGTTTCCATGTAGGAGAAACAGAGTGAAACCTAAACATGAAAACGGTTCTGCAAAGGAACGGTTTAACCTAGAAGAACGAAATTTGGTGAGCCAAGTGGGAGTGGTGTACTGATCATTACCTGCCAGTATCATCAAGATTGGGTGAAAAAATGTTTGCTGAGATTTCAGGAAACACGTAGTTTTGTGGAAGCTTGGCAACCCCTTTCAATGAATACGATTCTCCTCAGTCTCTGCTTGGGGCTACTTCCAGAGTACACAAACCATAGCGATAGAACTTGGAACTACATTATTGTGCAGTGTTTCAACGAGCTAGCACAAACCGTGTTTGATTTAGAGTTCCAACTACATGTATCCATATAGGAGAAAACAGAGTGAAACCTAACATGAAAACGGTTACTGCAAACGAACGGTTTAACCTAGAAGAACGAAATTTGGTTAGCCAAGTGGGATTGGTGTACTGATCGTTACCGGCAAGTATCATCAAAATTGGGTGAAAAAATGTTTGCTGAGATTTCAGGAAACTCGTAGTTTTTGGAAGCTTGGCAACCCCTTTCAATGAATGTGACTCTAGTCAGTCTCTGCTTGGGGCTACTTCAATAGGACACAAACCATAGCGATAGAACTTGGAACTACATTATTCTGCCAAGTTCCAACGAGCTAGCACAAATGGTTTTGATTTAGAGTTCCAACTACATGTTTCCATGTAGGAGAAAACAGAGTGAAACCTAAACATGAAAACGGTTACTGCAAAGGAACGGTTTAACCTACAAGAACGAAATTTTGTGAGCCAAGTGGGAGTGGTGTACTGATCATTACCTGCCAGTATCATCAAGATTGGGTGAAAAAATGTTTGCTGTGATTTAGGGAAACACGTAGTTTTTTGGAAGCTTGGCAAGCCCTTTCAATGAATGTGATTCTCGTCAGGCTCTGCTTGGGGCTACTACAATAGGACACAAACCATAGCGATAGAACTTGGAACTACATTATTATGCAGTGTTTCAACGAGCTAGCACAAACCGTGTTTGATTTAGAGTTCCAACTACATGTATCCATTTAGGAGAAAACAGAGTGAAACCTAAACATGAAAACGGTTACTGCAAGGGAACGGTTTAACCTAGAAGAACGAAATTTGGTGAGCCAAGTGGGATTGGAGTACTGATCATTACCTGCCAGTATCATCAAGATTGGGTGAAAAAATATTTGCTGAGATTTCAGGAAACTCGTAGTTGTTTGGAAGCTTGGCAACCCCTTTCAATGAAAGTGATTGTCGTCAGTCTCTGCTTGGGGCTAAATCCACAGGACACAAACCATAGCGATAGAACTTGGAACTATATTATTGTGCCAAGTTTAAACGAGCTGGCACAAACCGTGTTTGATTTAGAGTTCCAACTACATGTATCCATATAGGAGAAAACAAAGTGAAAGCTAACCATGAAAACGGTTACTGCAAAGGAACGGTTTAACCTAGAAGAACGAAATTTGGTGAACCAAGTGGGATTGGTGTACCGATCATTACCTGCAAGTATCATCAAGTTTGGGTGAAAAAATGTTTGCTGAGATTTCAGGAATCTCGTAGTTTTGTGGAAGCTTGGCAACCCCTTTTAATGAATAAGATTCTCGTCAGTCTCTGCTTGGGGCTACTTCCATAGGACACAAACCATAGCGATAGAACTTGGAACTACATTATTGTGCCAAGTTTCAACGAGCTAGCACAAACCGTGTTTGATTTAGAGTTCCAACTACATGTATCCATACAGGAGAAAACAGAGTGAAACCTAAACATGAAACGGTTATTGCAAACGAACGGTTTAACCTAGAAGAACGAAATTTGGTGAGCCAAGTGGGATTGGTGTACTGATCATTACCTGCAAGTATCATCAAGATTGAGTGAAAAAAATGTTTGCTGAGATTTCAGGAAACTCGTAGTTTTTTGGAAGCTTGGCAACCCCTTTCAATGAATGTGATTCTCGTCAGTCTCTGCTTGGGGCTACTTCAATAGGACACAAACCATAGCGATAGAACTTGGAACTACATTATTCTGTCAAGTTTCAAAGAGCTAGCACAAACGGTTTTTGTTTTAGAGTTCCAACTACATGTATCCATATAGGAGAAAACAGAGTGAAACCTAAACATGAAAACGGTTATTGCAAACGAACGGTTTAACCTAGAAGAACGAAATTTGGTGAGCCAAGTGGGATTGGTGTACTGATCCTTACCTGCAAGTATCATCAAGATTGGGTGAAAAAATGTTGCTGAGATTTCTGGAAACTCGTAGTTTTTTGGAAGCTTGGCAACCCCTTTTAATGAAAGTGATTCTCGTCAGTCTCTGCTTGGGGCTACTTCCATAGAACACAAACCATAGCGATAGAACTTGGAACTACATTTTTGTGCCAAGTTTCAACGAGCTAGCACAAACCTTGTTTGATTTAGAGTTCCAACTACATGTATCCATATAGGAGAAAACAGAGTGAAACCTAAACATGAAAACGGTTACTGCAAAGGAACGGTTTAACCTAGAAGAACGAAATTTTGTGAGCCAAGTGGGAGTGGTGTACTGATCATTACCTGCCAGTATCATCAAGTTTGGGTGAGAAAATGTTTGCTGAGATTTCAGGAAACTCTTAGTTTTTTGGAAGCTTGGTAACCCCTTTCAATGAATGTGATTCTCGTCAGTCTCTGCTTGGGGCTACTTCAATAGGACACAAAGCATAGCGATAGAACTTGGATCTACATTATTCTGCCAACTTTCAAAGAGCTAGCACAAACCGTTTTTGATTTAGAGTTCCAACTACATGTATCCATATAGGAGAAAACAGAGTGAAACCTAAACATGAAAACGGTTACTGCAAAGGAACGGTTTAACCTAGAAGAACGAAATTTGGTGAGGCAACTAGGATTGGAGTACTGATCATTACCTGCCAGTATCATGATTGGGTGAAAAAAATGTTTGCTGAGATTTCAAGAAACTCGTAGTTGTTTGGAACCTTGGCAACCCTTTCAACGAAAGTGATTCTCGTCAGTCTCTGCTTGGGGCTACTTAATAGAACACAAACCATAGCGATAGAACTTGGAACTACATTTTTGTGCCACGTTTCAAAGAGCTAGCACAAACCGTGTTTGATTTAGAGTTCCAACTACATGTATCCATATAGGAGAAAACAGAGTGAAACCTAAACATGAAAACGGTCACTGCAAAGGAACGGTTTAACCTAGAAGAACGAAATTTTGTGAGCCAAGTGGGATTGGTGTACTGATCACTAAATGCAAGTATCTTCAAGATTGGGTGAAAAAATGTTTGCTGAGATTTCAGGAAACTCGTAGTTTTTTGGAAGCTTGGCAACCCCTTTCACTGAATGTGACTCTCGTCAGTCTCTGCTTGGGGCTACTTCAATAGGACACAAACCATAGCGATAGAACTTGGAACTACATTATTCTGCCAAGTTCCAAAGAGCTAGCACAAATCGTTTTGATTTAGAATTCCAACTACATGTTTCCATGTAGGAGAAAAAAGAGTGAAACCTAAACATGAAAACGGTTTCTGCAAAGGAACGGTTTAACGTAGAAGAACGAAATTTGGTGAGCCAAGTGGGATTGGTGTACTGATCATTACCTGCAAGTATCATCAAGATTGGGTGAAAAAATATTTGCTGAGATTTCAGGAAACTCGTAGTTTTTTGGAAGCTTGGCAACCCCTTTCAATGAATAAGATTCTCGTCAGTCTCTGCTTGGGGCTACTTCCATAGGACACAAACCATAGCGATAGAACTTTTAACTACATTATTGTGCAGTGTTTTAACGAGCTAGCACAAACCGTGTTTGATTTAGAGTTCCAACTACATGTATCCATATAGGAGAAAACAGAGTGAAACCTAAACATGAAAACGGTTACCGCAAAGGAACGGTTTAACCTAGAAGAACGAAATTTGGTGAGCCAAGTGGACTGGTGTACTGATCATTACCTGCAAGTATCATCAAGATTGGGTGAAAAAATGTTGCTGAGATTTCAGGAAATTCGTAGTTTTTTGGAAACTTCGCAACCCCTTTCAATGAAAGTGATTCTCGTCAGTCTCTGCTTGGGGCTACTTCAATGGGACACAAACCATATCGATAGAACTTGGAACTACATTATTCTGACAAGTTTCAAAGAGCTATCACAAACCATGTTTGATTTAGAGTTCCAAATACATGTATCCTTGTTGGAGAAAACAGAGTGAAACCTAAATATGAAAACGGTTACTGCAAAGGATCGGTTTATCCTAGAAGAACGAAATTTGGTGAGGCAACTAGGATTGGTGTACTGATCATAACCTGCCAGTATCATGATTGGGTGAAAAAAATGTTTGCTGAGATTTCAGGAAACTCGTAGTTGTTTGGAAGCTTGGCAACGACTTTCAATGAATGTGATTCTCGTCAGTCTCTGCTTGGGGCTACTTCAATAGGACACAAACCATAGCGATAGAACTTGGAACTACATTTTTGTGCCAAGATTCAAAGAGCTAGAACAAACCATGTTTGATTTAGAGTTCCAACTACATGTATCCATATAGGAGAAAACAGAGTGAAACCTAAACATGAAAACGGTCACTGCAACGGAATGGTTTAACCTAGAAGAACGAAATTTTGTGAGCCATGTGCGATTGGTGTACTGATCATTACCTGCAAGTATCATCAAGATTGGGTGAAAAAATGTTTGCTGAGATTTCAGGAAACTCGTAGATTTTTGGAAGCTTGGCAACCCCTTTCAATATATGTGACTCTCGTCAGTCTCTGCTTGGGGCTGCTTCAATAGGACACAAACCATAGCGATAGAACTTGGAACTACATTAATCTGCCAAGTTCCAAAGAGCGAGCACAAATCGTTTTGATTTAGAGTTCCAACTACATGTTTCCATATAGGAGAAAACAGAGTGAAACCTAAACATGAAAACGGTTTCTGCAAAGGAACGGTTTAACCTAGAAGAACGAAATTTGGTGAGCCAAGTGGGATTGGTGTACTGATCATTACCTGCAAGTATCATCAAGATTGGGTGAAAAAATGTTTGCTGAGATTTCAGGAAACTCGTAGTTTTTTGGAAGCTTGGCAACCCCTTTCAATGAAAGTGATTCTCGTGAGTCTCTGCTTGGGGCTACTTCCATAGGACACAAACCATAGCGATAGAACTTTTAACTACATTATTGTGCAGTGTTTTAACGAGCTAGCACAAACCGTGTTTGATTTAGAGTTCCAACTACATGTATCCATATAGGAGAAAACAGAGTGAAACCTAAACATGAAAACGGTTACCGCAAAGGAACGGTTTAACCTAGAAGAACGAAATTTGGTGAGCCCAGTGGGATTGGTGTACTTATCATTACCTGCAAGTATCATCAAGATTGGGTGAAAAAATGTTTGCTGAGATTTCAGGAAACACGTAGTTTTTTGGAAGCTTGGCAACGACTTTCAATGAATGTGATTCTCGTCAGTCTCTGCTTGGGGCTACTTCAATAGGACACAAACCATAGCGATAGAAATTGGAACTACATTATTGTGCAGTGTTTTAACGAGCTAGCACAAACTGTGTTTGATTTAGAGTTCCAACTACATGTATCCATATAGGAGACAACAGAGTGAAACCTAACCATGAAAACGGTTACTGCAAAGGAACGGGTTAACACTGAAGAAGGAAATTTTGTGAGCCAAGTTGGAATGGTGTACTGATCATTACCTGCAAGTATCATCAAGATTGGGTGAAAAAATTTTGCTGAGATTTCAGGAAATTCGTAGTTTTTTGGAAACTTCGTAACCCCTTTCAATGAAAGTGATTCTCGTCAGTCTCTGCTTGGGGCTACTTCAATAGGAAACAAACCATAGCGATAGAACTTGGAACTACATCATTCTGCCAAGTTTCAAAGAGCTAGCACAAACCGTTTTTGATTTAGAGTTCCAACTACATGTATCCATACAGGAGAAAACAGAGTGAAACCTAAATATTAAAACGGTTACTGCAAAGGATCGGTTTAACCTAGAAGAACGAAATTTGGTGAGGCAACTAGGATTGGAGTAATGATCATTACCTGCCAGTATCATGATTGGGTGAAAAAAATGTTTGCTGAGATTTCAGGAAACTCGTAGTTGTTTGGAACCTTGGCAACCCCTTTCAATGAATGTGACTCTCGTCAGTCTCTGCTTGGGGCTACTTCCATAGGACACAAACCATAGCGATAGAACTTGGAACTACATTTTTGTGCCAAGATTCAAAGAGCTAGCACAAACCATGTTTGATTTAGAGTTCCAACTACATGTATCCATATAGGAGAAAACAGAGTGAAACCTAAACATGAAAACGGTCACTGCAAAGTAACGGTTTAACCTAGAAGAACGAAATTTTGTGAGCCAAGTGGGATTGGTGTACTGATCATTACCTGCCAGTATCATCAAGATTGGGTGAAAAAATATTTGCTGAGATTTCAGGAAACTCGTAGTTTTTTGGAAGCTTGGCAACCCCTTTCAATGAATGTGATTCTCGTCAGTCTCTGCTTGGGGCTACTTCAATAGGACACAAACCATAGCGACAGAACTTGGAACTACATTATTCTGCCAAGTTCCAAAGAGTTAGCACAAATCGTTTTGATTTAGAGTTCCAACTACATGTTTCCATGTAGGAGAAAACAGAGTGAAACCTAAACATGAAAACGGTTACTGCAAAGGAACGGTTTAACCTAGAAGAACGAAATTTGGTCAGCCAAGTGGGATTGGTGTACTGATCATAACCTGCATGTATCATCAGATTGGGTGACAAAATGTTGCTAAGATTTCAGGAAACTCGTAGTTTTTTGGAAGTTTGGCAACCCCTTTCAATGAAAGTGATTCTCGTCAGTCTCTGCTTGGGGCTACTTCCATAGGACACAAACCATAGCGATAGAACTTGGAACTACATTATTGTGCAGTGTTTCAACGATCTAGCACAAACCGTGTTTGATTTAGAGTTCCAACTACATGTATCCATATAGGAGAAAACAGAGTGAAATCTAAACATGAAAACGGTTACTGCAAAGGAACGGTTCGACCTAGAAGAACGAAATTTTGTGAGCCAAGTGCGATTGGTGTACTGATCATTACCTGCAAGTATCATCAAGTTTGGGTGAAAAAATGTTTGCTGAGATTTCAGGAAACTCGTAGTTTTTTGGAAGCTTGGCAACCCCTTTCAATGAAAGTGATTCTCGTCAGTCTCTGCTTGGGGCTACTTCCATAGGACACAAACCATAGCGATAGAACTTGGAACTACATTATTGTGCAGTGTTTTAACGAGCTAGCACAAACCTTGTTTGATTTAGAGTTCCAACTACATGTATCCATATAGGAGAGAACAGAGTGAAACCTAACCATGAAAACGGTTACTGCAAAGGAACGGTTTCACCTAGAAGAACGAAATTTTGTGAGCCAAGTGGGAATGGTGTACTGATCATTACCTGCAAGTATCATCAAGATTGGGTGAAAAAATGTTGCTGAGATTTCAGGAAACTCGTAGTTTTTTGGAAACTTCGCAACCCCTTTCAATGAAAGTGATTCTCGTCAGTCTCTGCTTGGGGCTACTTCAATAGGACACAAACCATATCGATAGAACTTGGAACTACATTATTCTGACAAGTTTCAAAGAGATAGCACAAACCATGTTTGATTTAGAGTTCCAAATACATGTATCCTTGTTGGAGAAAACAGAGTGATACCTAAACATGAAAACGGTTACTGCAATGGATCGGTTTAACCTAGAAGAACGAAATTTGGTGAGGCAACTAGGATTGGTGTACTGATCATTACCTGCCAGTATCATGATTGCGTGAAAAAAATGTTTGCTGAGATTTCAGGAAACTCGTAGTTGTTTGGAACCTTGGCAACCCCTTTCAATGAAAGTGATTCTCGTCAGTCTCTGCTTGGGGCTACTTCAATAGGACACAAACCATAGCGATAGAACTTGGAACAACATTTTTGTGCCAAGTTTCAAAGAGCTAGCACAAACCATGTTTGATTAAGAGTTCCAACTACATGTATCCATATAGGAGAAAACAGAGTGAAACCTAAACATGAAAACAATCACTGCAAAGGAACGGTTTAACCTAGAAGAACGAAATTTTTGAGCAAAGTGGGATTGGTGTACTGATCATTACCTGCAAGTATCATCAAGATTCTGTGAAAAAATGTTTGCTGAGATTTCAGGAAACTCGTAGATTTTTGGAAGCTTGGCAACCCGTTTCAATATATGTGACTCTCGTCAGTCTCTGCTTGGGGCTACTTCAATAGGACACAAACCATAGCGATAGAACTTGGAACTACATTAATCTGCCAAGTTCCAAAGAGCTAGCACAAATCGTTTTGATTTAGAGTTCCAACTACATGTTTCCATGTAGGAGAAACAGAGTGAAACCTAAACATGAAAACGGTTACCACAAAGGAACGGTTTAACCTAGAAGAACGAAATTTGGTGAGCCAAGTGGGATTGGTGTACTGATCATTACCTGCAAGTATCATCAAGATTGGGTGAAAAAATGTTGCTGAGATCAGGAAACTCGTAGTTATTTGGAAACTTCGTAACCCCTTTCAATGAAAGTGATTCTCGTCAGTCTCTGCTTGGGGCTACTTCCATAGGACACAAACCATAGCGATAGAAGTTTTAACTACATTATTGTGCAGTGTTTTAACGAGCTAGCACAAACCGTGTTTGATTTAGAATTCCAACTACATGTATCCATATAGGAGAAAACAGAGTGAAACCTAAACATGAAAACGGTTACCGCAAAGGAACGGTTTAACCTAGAAGAACGAAATTTGGTGAGCCAAGTGGGATTGGTGTACTTATCATTACCTGCAAGTATCATCAAGATTGGGTGAAAAATGTTGCTCAGATTTCAGGAAACTCATAGATTTTGGAAGCTTGGCAACCCCTTTCAATGAAAGTGATTCTCGTCAGTCTCTGCTTGGGGCTACTTCAATAGGACACACACCATAGCGATAGAACTTGGAACTACATTTTTGTGCCAAGTTTCAAAGAGCTAGCACAAACCATGTTTGATTAAGAGTTCCAACTACATGTATCCATATAGGAGAAAACAGAGTGAAACCTAAACATGAAAACAATCACTGCAAAGGAACGGTTTAACCTAGAAGAACGAAATTTTTGAGCAAAGTGGGATTGGTGTACTGATCATTACCTGCAAGTATCATCAAGATTGGGTGAAAAAATGTTTGCTGAGATTTCAGGAAACTCGTAGATTTTTGGAAGCTTGGCAACCCCTTTCAATATATGTGACTCTCGTCAGTCTCTGCTTGGGGCTACTTCAATAGGACACAAACTATAGCGATAGTACATGGAACTACATTATTGTGCCAAGTTTCAAAGAGCTAGCACAAACCGTGTTTGATTTAGAGTTCCAACTACATGTATCCATATAGGAGAAAACAGAGAGAAACCTAAACATGAAAACGGTTACTGCGAAGGAACGGTTTAACCTAGAAGAACGAAATTTTGTGAGCCAAGTGGGAGTGGTGTACTGATCATTACCTGCCAGTATCATCAAGATTGGGTGAAAAAATGTTTGCTGAGATTTCAGGAAACACGTAGTTTTTTGGAAGCTTGGCAACGACTTTCAATGAATGTGATTCTCGTCAGTCTCTGCTTGAGGCTACTTCAATAGGACACAAACCATAGCGATAGAAATTGGAACTACATTATTGTGCAGTGTTTTAACGAGCTAGCACAAACTGTGTTTGATTTAGAGTTCCAACTACATGTATCCATATAGGAGAGAACAGAGTGAAACCTAACCATGAAAACGGTTACTGCAAAGGAACGGTTTAACCTAGAAGAACGAAATTTTGTGAGCCAAGTGGGAATGGTGTACTGATCATTACCTGCAAGTATCATCAAGATTGGGTGAAAAAATGTTGCTGAGATTTCAGGAAACTCGTAGTTTTTTGGAAACTTCGTAACCCCTTTCAATGAAAGTGATTCTCGTCAGTCTCTGCTTGGGGCTACTTCAATAGGACACAAACCATATAGATAGAACTTGGAACTACATTATTCTGCCAAGTTTCAAAGAGCTAGCACAAACCGTTTTTGATTTAGAGTTCCAACTACATGTATCCATACAGGAGAAAACAAAGTGAAACCTAAATATTAAAACGGTTACTGCAAAGGATCGGTTTAACCTAGAAGAACGAAATTTGGTGAGGCAACTAGGATTGGAGTACTGATCATTACCTGCCAGTATCATGATTGGGTGAAAAAAATGTTTGCTGAGATTTCAGGAAACTCGTAGTTGTTTGGAACCTTGGCAACCCCTTTCAATAAAAGAGATTCTCATCAGTCTCTGCTTGGGGCTACTTCCATAGGACACAAACCATAGCGATAGAACTTGGAACTACATTTTTGTGCCAAGATTCAAAGAGCTAGCACAAACCATGTTTGATTTAGAGTTCCAACTACATGTATCCATATAGGAGAAAACAGAGTGAAACCTAAACATGAAAACGGTCACTGCAAAGGAACGGTTTAACCTAGAAGAACGAAATTTTGTGAGCCAAGTGGGATTGGTGTACTGATCATTACCTGCAAGTATCATCAAGATTGGGTGAAAAAATGTTTGCTGAGATTTCAGGAAACTCGTAGTTTTTTGGAAGCTTGGCAACCCCTTTCAATGAATGTGATTCTCGTCAGTCTCTGCTTGGGGCTACTTCAATAGGACACAAACCATAGCGACAGAACTTGGAACTACATTATTCTGCCAAGTTCCAAAGAGTTAGCACAAATCGTTTTGATTTAGAGTTCCAACTACATGTTTCCATGTAGGAGAAAACAGAGTGAAACCTAAACATGAAAACGGTTACTGCAAAGGAACGGTTTAACCTAGAAGAACGAAATTTGGTCAGCCAAGTGGGATTGGTGTACTGATCATAACCTGCATGTATCATCAAGATTGGGTGACAAAATGTTGCTAAGATTTCAGGAAACTCGTAGTTTTTTGGAAGTTTGGCAACCCCTTTCAATGAAAGTGATTCTCGTCAGTCTCTGCTTGGGGCTACTTCCATAGGACACAAACCATAGCGATAGAACTTGGAACTACATTATTGTGCAGTGTTTCAACGAGCTAGCACAAACCATGTTTGATTTAGAGTTCCAACTACATGTATCCATATAGGAGAAAACAGAGTGAAACCTAATCATGAAAACGGTTACTGCAAAGGAACGGTTTAACCGAGAAGAACGAAATTTGGTGAGCCAAGTGGGATTGGTGTACTGATCATTACCTGCAAGTATCATCAAGATTGAGTGAAAAAATGTTTGCTGAGATTTCAGGAAACTCGTAGTTTTTTGGAAGTTTGGCAACCCCTTTCAATGAAAGTGATTCTCGTCAGTCTCTGCTTGGGGCTACTTCCATAGGACACAAACCATAGCGATAGAACTTGGAACTACATTATTGTGCCAAGTTTCAAAGAGCTAGCACAAACCGTTTTTGATTTAGTGTTCCAACTACATGTATCCATATAGGAGAAAACAGAGTGAAACCTAAAGATGAAAACGGTTACTGCAAAGGAACGGTTTAACCTAGAAGAACGAAATTTGGTGAGACAAGTGGGACTGGTGTACTGATCATTACCTGAAAGTATCATCAAGACTGGGTGAAAAACTGTTTGCTGAGATTTCAGGAAACTCGTAGTTTTTTGGAAGCTGGGCAACCCCTTTCAATGAAAGTGTTTCTCGTCAGTCTCTACTTGGGGCTACTTCAATAGGACACAAACCATAGCGATAGAACTTGGAACTACATTATTCTGCCAAGTTTCAAAGAGCTAGCACAAACGGTGTTTGATTTAGACTTCCAAATACATGTATCCATATAGGAGAGAACAGAGTGAAACCTAAACATGAAAACGGTTACTGCAAAGGATCGGTTTAACCTAGAAGAACGAAATTTGGTGAGGCAACTAGGATTGGTGTACTGATCATTACCTGCCATTATCATCAAGATTGGGTGAAAAAAAATGTTTGCTGAGATTTCAGGAAACTCGTAGTTGTTAGGAAACTTGGCAACCCCTTTCAATGAAAGTGATTCTCGTCAGTCTCTGCTTGGGGCTACTTCCATAGGACACAAACCATAGCGATAGAACTTGGAACTACATTATTGTGCCAAGTGCCAAAGAGCTAGCACAAACCGCATTTCATTCAGAGTTCCAACTACATGTATCCATATATCAGAAAACAGAGTGAACCCTAACCATGAAAACGGTTACTGCAAAGGAACGGTTTAACCTAGAAGAACGAAATTTGGTGAGCCAAGTGGGGTTGGTGTACTTATCATTACCTGCCAGTATCATCAAGATTGGGTGAAAAAATATTTGCTGAGATTTCAGGAAACTCGTAGTTTTTTGGAACCTTGGCAACCCCTTTCAATCAAAGAGATTCTCGTCAGTCTCAGCTTGGTGCTACTTCTATAGGACACAAACCATAGCGATAGAACTTGGAACTACATTATTGTGCCAAGTTTCAACGAGCTAGCACAAACCATGTTTGATTTAGGTTTCCAACTACATGTATCCACGTAGGAGAAAACAGAGTGAAACCTAAACATGAAAACGCTTACTGCAAAGGAACGGTTTAACCTGAAGAACGAAATTTGGTGTCCCAAGTGGGATTGGTGTACTGATCATTACCTGCAAGTATCATCAAGATTGGGTGAAAAAATGTTTGCTGAGATTTCAGGAAACACGTAGTTTTTTGGAACATTGGCAAAACCTTTGAATGAATGTGACTCTCGTCTGTCTCTGCTTGGAGCTACTTCCATAGGACACAAACCATAGCGATAGAACTTGGAACTACATTATTGTGCCAAGTTCCAAAGAGCTAGCACAAACCGAGTTTGATTTAGAGTTCCAACTACTTGTATCCATATAGGAGAAAACAGAGTGAAACCTAAACTTGAAAACGGTTACTGCAAAGGAACGGTTTAATCTAGAAGAACGAAATTAGGTGAGCCAAGTGGGATTGGTGTACTGATCATTACCTGCCAGAATCATCAAGATTGGGTGAAGAAATGTTTGCTGAGATTTCAGGAAACTCATAGTTTTTTGGAAGCTTGGCAACCCCCTTCAATGACAGTGATTCTCGTCAGTCTCTGCTTGGGGCTACTTCAATAGGACACAAACCATAGCGATAGAACTTGGAACTACATTACTCTGCCAAGTTCCATAGAGCTAGCACAAACCTTGTTTGATTTAGAGTTCCAAATACATGTATCGATATAGGAGAAAACAGAGTGAAACCTAAACATGAAAACGGTTACTGCAAAGGAACGGTTTAACCTAGTAAAACAAAATTTGATGAGCTAAGTGGGATTGCTGTAGTGATCGTTACCTGAAAGTATCATCAAGATTGGGTGAAAAATGGTGCTGAGATTTCAGGAAACTCGTAGTTTTTTGGAAGCTTGGCAAACCCTTTCAATGAAAGTGATTCTCGTCTGTCTCTGCTTGGGGCTACTTCCATAGGACACAAACCATAGCGATAGAACTTGGAACTACATTATTGTGCCAAGTGCCAAAGAGCTAGCACAAACCGTTTTTGATTTAGAGTTCCAACTACATGTATCCATACAGGAGAAAACAGAGTGAAACCTAAACATGAAAACGGTTACTGCAAAGGAACGGTTTAACCTAGTAGAACAAAATTTGGTGAGCCAAGTGGGATTGCTGTACTGATCGTTACCTGAAAGTATCATCAAGATTGGGTGAAAAAATGGTGCTGAGATTTCAGGAAACTCGTAGTTTTTTGGAAACTTCGCAACCCCTTTGAATGAAAGTGATTCTCGTCAGTCTCTGCTTGAGGCTACTTCAATAGGACACAAACCATAGCGATAGAACTTGGAACTACATTATTGTGCCAAGTTTCAAAGAGCTAGCACAAACCGTGTTTGATTTAGAGTTCCAACTACATGTATACATATAGGAGAAAACAGAGTGAAACCTAAACATGAAAACGGTTACTGCAAATGAACGGTTTAACCTAGAAGAACGAAATTTGGTGAGCCAAGTGGGATTGGTGTACTGATCATTA
Source organism: Urocitellus parryii (assembly GCF_045843805.1). Taxonomy (NCBI): domain Eukaryota; kingdom Metazoa; phylum Chordata; class Mammalia; order Rodentia; family Sciuridae; genus Urocitellus; species Urocitellus parryii. The sequence goes on from NW_027551891.1 coordinate 41,522, forward strand.
TCTGCAAGTATCATTAAGATTGGGTAAAAAAATGTTTGCTGAGATTTCAGGAAACTCGTAGTTTTTTGGAAGCTTGGCAACCCCTTTCAATGTCAGTGATTCTCGTCAGTCTCTGCTTGGGGCTACTTCCATAGGACACAAACCATAGCGATAGAACTTGGAACTTCATTATTCTGCCAAGTTTCAAAGAGCTAGCACAAACCGTGTTTGATTTAGAGTTCCAACTACATGTATCCATATAGGAGAAAACAGAGTGAAACCTAAACATGAAAACGGTTACTGCAAAAGAACGGTTTAACCTAGAAGAACGACTTTTATTGAGCCAAGTGGGATTGGTGTACTGATCATTACCTGCAAGTATCATCAATATTGGGTGAAAAAATATTTGCTGAGATTTCAGGAAACTCGTAGTTTTTTGGAAGCTTTTCAACCCCTTTCAATGAAAGTGATTCTCATCTGTCTCTGCTTGGGGCTACTTCCATAGGACACAAACCATAGCGATAGAACTTGGAACTACATGATTATGCCAAGTTCCAAAGAGCTAGCACAAACCGTGTTTGATTTAGAGTTCCAACTACATGTATCCATATAGGAGAAAACAGAGTGAAACCTAAACATGAAAATGGTTACTGCAAAGGAATGGTTTAACCTAGAAGAACGAAATTAGGTGAGCCAAGTGGGATTGGTGTACTGATCATTACCTGCCAGAATCATCAAGATTGGGTGAAAAAATGTTTGCTGAAATTTCAGGAAACTCGTAGTTTTTTGGAAGCTTGGCAACCCCTTTCAATGAAAGTGATTCTCGTCAGTCTCTGCTTGGGGCTACTTCTATAGGACACAAACCATAGTGATAGAACTTGGAGGTACATTATTCTGCCAAGTTCCAAAGAGCTAGCACCAACCATGTTTGATTTAGAGTTCCAACTACATGTATCCATATAGGAGAAAACAGAGTGAAACCTAACCATGAAAACGGTTACTGCAAAGGAACTGTTAAAACTAGAAGAACGAAATTTGGTGAGCCAACTGAGATTGGTGTACTGATCATTACCTGCAAGTATCATCAAGATTGGGTGAAAAAATCTTTGCTGAGACTTCAGGAAACTCGTAGTTTTTTGGATCTTGGCAACCCCATTCAATGAAAGTTATTCTCGTCAGTCTCTGCTTGGGGCTACTTCCATAGGACACAAACTGATATACCTAGCCTAATTATCTCATTAGATTAGAAGCCAGCTTGTCACAAGTTATGAAGGATTCATTTCTGTTTTCTGTAAAAATATGAGGATGTCTGTATGGCCTGGCCATTAGTTGATGTTGTCAAGCTGATTGGAATGCCTGCCCGTGCCCTGAACTCACCCAAGTCCGGTTTTCCCTGACCATATAACAACCCTTTCCTAAACTTTAGTGACGCCTCATAAATTCTGGCCCTCCCTGGCCAGACAACGACTCTCTCTGAGTCTCTAAGATCTCCATAAATTCTGATGCCGTGGCCAGCAAAAATGTAAACTTGTGTTATGCTCTTCAGAATGTTGTTATCTGTAACCCCCCCATTTTGTGTAACTTTTTGGGCTATAAAACTGGGCCACAAAAAGCCTCGGGGCTGTCCTTGGCTCCCACGATTTGAGGGGCAAGGCAGCCCGGCCGGTCGAAATAATAAGCTTGCTTTAATTTGATTTTAATTGGAGTCAGTGGTCTTTTCTTGCGTCCTGGTGTAACATTTTGGAGTTCCCCAGCGAGATCAAACTGCAGGACCAGACTGCAATATCAGGCTGCTGGAAATTCTGAAGTCGGACCTTCGCTCCCCGGCTCCGGGCTGGAGAGCCACTCTAGGGGGTGCGCACCTTGAGACGTTCCAAGGCCCCAGGGTGAGCCTTTGGTCCTCGGAGAGCTGGAGTGAACTGCCGCACTAAAACAATTAGCAAGCATCTGGTGGAGGAGGCCTCCATAGGTAAGTGGCGCCTTTATAACATCTGATATCTGGTTAAGGGAGATCTCTTCTGAAGACAGGGAGGTGGCCTGGCGAGGCTCACATATACTCCTGTCCGGACAGTAACGAGAAATCGTTCTGTCTTCTGTTCTGTTCTGTAGGGAATTCCTCTGGAGGGGTAGAGAGGTGCCGACGGGCACGCACGCACTCCTACCCCGGAGCTTTGGCAAGACGTTGCATTGCTCCTCTGTTTTTCTGTTTCGGTGCCGGGTTTGTGTTTCCTTGTGTTTTGTTCTGTGTTCTATATGTTTTTTCTGTCTTTTGTTGTGTGACTTCTGTGGTGAAACTTAAGGAAAGTGGACATCAAAATGGGTAATAAAGCAAGTAAGCCTGATAGCCCTTTGAACTGTGTTTTAAGGAATTTTGATAAACTTTACCCCTCTTTTGTTAAGCAGAGCTATGATTATCCCATCACCAAGAATCGCCTCCGAACTTTCTGTGAGGCAGAATGGCCCACTTTTGGAGTCGGCTGGCCCCCTGAGGGCACCTTTGATCCCCAGGTGGCATGGGCTGTAACTAATACCACTCTTGGCAACCCCGGCCACCCAGATCAAATAGGATATATCCTACCCTGGGCAGAAGCAACAACTAATCCACCCCCTTGGATGAAGGTTTGTATGGTCCGGAATGGACAGGGAGGGCAGGCCCTGATTGTGACCAAAAAAACTTCCCAGGAGCCCTCAATTAAGAGCCCTGTTTTACAGGACGCTCAGGAGGATTTCCTCCTCCCCCCGTACACTGGGGCTCCTCTTTATCTCCCTGCTGCTGGTGCGGGAACAATGGAGACAGCTGCAAAAACTGCACCACCGCCTCCCTGCCCCTCCCCTGAGCCGCTGCAACTACCTCATTCCACCACTCCTTCTGCTATCACTTCCCCAAATAAGCCAGCCCCTGTTCCATCCCCTCCTCATACCCGACAGGGTCGCCCCTATGGAAGGCCTGATTCGACCCCCTCCCCAGGCAGACCCGCAGGCACTGTTTCTATTTCTATCCCAGAGGAAGAGGTGACTCCCGCCCCTGTCCTTCCTCTCCGCCAGGTTCCAGAAGGTCGTTACATATATGTACCATTTTCCACAACTGATCTCTACAATTGGAAAAACCAGAATCCCCCGTTTAGTGTGGATCCTAGTTCCCTGATTTCCCTGGTTGATTCTGTCTTTTTTAATCATCTCCCCACCTGGGATGACTGCCAACAGATTCTGCATACCCTTTTCACTACGGAGGAAAGGGAGCGAATCCTGGCAGAAGCAGCTAAAGCGCTGCCTGGAATAAACTCTCTTACGCATGACGAGAAAATGGAAGTAATCAACTTGGCTTTACCTAAAAGAAGACCAGACTGGGATTATGGAACAGCGGAAGCCCATCTTTGCATTTGAATGGACTGACCTGGAACTGGGGATATCAGGACAACTAACCTGGACTCGACTACCTCAAGGATTTAAGAACTCCCCCACCATCTTTGATGAAGCACTCAACAAAGATCTGAGCCTCTTCCACAGTGAGTACCCCGAGATAACCTTGCTCCAATATGTGGATGATCTTTTACTAGCAGCAAGGGATGAAAGGGACTGTTTAAGGGCCACCCAGGGTTTACTGAGAACCTTGGCTCAACTGGGGTACCGAGTCTCCAAAAAGAAAGCACAAATCTGTTCTCCTCAAGTTACTTATCTAGGATATGAACTGAGGGAAGGGAAAAGGCTGCTATCCCAAGCCCGCATAGAGGCCATAATGAAGATCCCAATCCCAACTACTAAAAGGCAAGTTAGGGAGTTCCTGGGGGCAGTTGGGTACTGCCGTCTTTGGATACCTGGATTTGCTGAGATTGCCAAGCCTTTATATACTGCAACTGCAGGGGGCAACTCACCCTTAGTTTGGACTGAAGAAAATGACTTAGCTTTTAAAAATCTAAAAAAGGCCCTGGCACAGGCTCCAGCCCTAACCCTCCCTGATATCTCTAAGCCCTTCCATCTGTATGTTCATGAGAAAAAAGGCATTGCAAAAGGGGTTCTTACCCAAAATCTAGGGCCATGGAAAAGGCCTATTGCCTACATTTCAAAAAGGCTGGATCCAGTAGCGTCAGGATGGCCCCCTTGTTTACGAGCCATAGCGGCTACTGCACTTCTGGTGAAGGAAACAGACAAGCTTACCCTAGGGCAGACTCTAACTGTGACTGCCCCTCATGCAGTGGAAGCTCTATTGAGGGATGCCACAAATCATTGGATGTCAAATGCGCGCCTCACTCAATATCAAGCTCTACTCCTAGATAAAGACAGATTAACCTTCAGTAAATCCCTGGCCATCAATCCAGCAACTCTGCTGCCGGACAGCAATCCAGAGGAGCCAATTCATGACTGTTCAGAGATGCTGGATGTCATCCAAGGTACTCGACTAGACCTGACTGACATTCCTCTCACCATCAGAGACGCAGACCTTTACACCGATGGCAGCAGCTATGTCCGGGATGGAATAAGGTATGCAGGGGCAGCTGTAGTCACAGGTCAAAAAGAAGTTATTTGGGCCCAGGCTCTGCCCAGGGGCTCATCAGCCCAGAAAGCAGAAATCATTGCTGTGACACAGGCATTGAGATGGGCAAAAGGAAAACGGGTGAATATCTACACAGACAGCCGTTATGCCTTTGCTACGGCACATGTGCATGGACAAATATATAAACAAAGGGGACTTCTAACCTCAGATGGCAAGACCATCAAAAATAAACAAGAAATTCTTGAACTACTGGAGGCAATTTGGTTACCAGACAAATTGGCTATTATCCACTGGCCTGGACACCGCAAAGACGATAGTCCTCAGACCCAGGGTAACAACCTGGCAGATCAAACAGCCAGGGAAATAGCCCTTGGAGAGCCAAAATACCAAGCTGTCCTAGAACTCTCCAATTATCCAAAATTTCCAGTTAAATTTTGGGAAGAGACCCCGTCATATACTACAGAAGAAATAAACTCATACTCCTCAATGGGGGCCCAGCAAAACTGTCATGGCTGGTGGACCCTCCCAGATAAAAAAATCTGCATACCTAAGCTACTAGGGAGAAAATGGTTAACTAATCTTCATCAAGCCATGCATTTATCCCCCAAGAAGATGTCAGAATTGATCTCACCCTATGTCTGGCTACCAGGACATCGAGAGATGCTTCAAGATATCTCAAATCGATTCATGACATGTGCACAGGTAAACGCTAAAAGGAACCAACTTCCACAAGGAAACAGAAGTCAAGGTACTGTACCTGGTGAATTTTGGGAACTAGACTTCACTGAAATTAAACCTGGACTATATGGATATAAATACTTGTTAGTCTTTGTTGATACTGTCTCAGGCTGGGTAGAGGCTTTTCCAACCCGGACGGAAACAGCACAAATAGTAGTTAAAAAGCTAATAACTGAGATTGTTCCTAGATTTGGCCTCCCTCTAATTTTGGGGTCTGACAATGGCCCGGCCTTCACGGCCAAATTATCTCGATTGATTTCAAAGGCCCTTAATATAAACTGGAAATTACGCAGTATGTATCATCCTCAAAGCTCAGGGAAAGTAGAAAGGATGAATAGAACATTGAAGGAAACACTGACTAAATTAATTCTTGAGACTGGTGGTAACTGGGTTGATCTCCTGCCTTTTGCCCTGCTGAGGGCCCGTTGTACTCCTTATCGGGAAAAATTTACCCCTTATGAAATAATTTATGGGCGGCCACCGCCTGTGGTTCCCAGAATACATCTAGATCTGCTGGGAGACATTCCAGTCTCAGAGGCACTTAAAGGGTTACAACTAATCATGGATAAGATCTTTCCTCAGGTCCAGGCTGCTCAACCCATGGGACACAGATCGCCTGATCATTCATTCCAGCCTGGAGACGCTGTGCTGATAAGACGGTTAAAAACCAACAGTCTTGAACCCAGGTGGAAAGGCCCTTACATCGTGATTCTCCGCACTCCCACTGCCGTCAAAGTTGCTGGCATTCCTGCATGGATTCACCATTCACAGCTTAAGAAGGCACCTGCAGAACCCACTGGAGGAAAATCAAGCAACCAAAGGTGGAAAGTGACTAAACGTGGACCCTTTAAAATTAAAATTTCTAAGGGTTAATGTTTTGTCATTAACTTCTCATTTTTTCCTTGTCATTGTAAACATTATGCTAATGTTTTTCACTTGTTGTAGTATATATGTATTCTTGGGTTTTAGCTATGCCAGTTTCAACGAGCCTTGCACCCCTTCTGTAACCCAGGTAGGACCTGCCATTGCAGGATCCCCACTAATATTAAATTGCACTTACTCCTGTCAGGATCCAATAATTGGCCCTATCAGATGGTATAAAGATAACCAAGAAGTTTTTAGTCAGGTGTTCAGGGAGGGACCATGGAGAAACCTCACAGATCAGTCCAAAGAGGTAATATAAACTTTGGAATCTATAAATACTCAGCTCACCCACGAGATTCAGGGCAATATTCCTGTGTTAAGCTTAAAAAAGGGAGCCCTGGCGGATACTGTCTATTCAAGTGCCACTTTAAATGTGGATGTTTCTGTGAGCCCCCTAGAGTCTGTAAATAACCAGAACTTCTGTCTACAATTGGCTGTTGATACTATGAACAAAAGTTCCTTCTGCATACAAGAAGGAAGCTCAGTCCATCAATTGTTAATAATAATCTTATGGGCCTGTCTATAAAATATGATGACTATGTTAAGGTGACTGGGGATAGAGTTTACACAGCAAAACTGGCCTGTGTCTCATACAGAGTCAGCCTTGCCGGCTTCACTAATCGTCCAGAAACATTGTTTATGCATAGACTGCACCCTTCCTCGATCCCCACCAAATTGTTCTATTGAACAATATATCTCCCTACCCAATGGCAAACGACTTCCTACAGGATGGGTTTTTCTCTGTAATAAGACAACCTTCAAGCGTTGCCTACCAATTTCTCTGGAATCTGCTCTGTTGGGAGGATTTTTCCTTTACTGCCATCCCTGGCAGATCCCCACCGAGTTATCCGAAGTCTGCCCCCCAATTGCAATGACAATGTAATCCTCCTGGATCCACTAGACGTTGCAATTGCAGCAGCTTTCATTCTACCAGTCCCGGGACTAATGGTAGGAATTCAAAGAGAAATCACTAAATTAGCCTGTAGTTTTAGCAAAACAGCTAACCTTACAGCACAAGTTTTAGCAGAAATTAATCAAGAGATGAAAGAACTCCGAACCTCAGTACTACAAAATAGAGCAGCTACTGACTTTCTGCTACCGAAACATCATTTGGGCTGCCAACAATTCCCAGGCATGTGCTGTTTTAATATTACTGACTATTCTAATGTTATTCAACAACAGATAGATGAAAGGAAAAAGGAAATAAACAAGATTCAAATGGACAACTTTTGGCCAGACCTAAAAAACTGGTTTCCATGGTTAACTTCTCTTGCAGGTCCTATAATTTGTATTCTTCTCCTATTAGTTATTGTCCCATGCATTATTAACTATGTGCTCAGGTTTATAGGGCTATAACTCAATTCTGTTATGTACCACCGACAGTATTAACATATGTTGCTGACATTACTGGTTGCTCCCTATCAAAGATTTGAAAGGGACACATCAGAAAAGGGGGGAATGATATACCTAGCCTAATTATCTCATTAGATTAGAAGCCAGCTTGTCACAAGTTATGAAGGATTCATTTCTGTTTTCTGTAAAAATATCAGGATGTCTGTATGGCCTGGCCATTAGTTGATGTTGTAAAGCTGATTGGAATGCCTGCCCGTGACCTGAACTCACCCAAGTCCGGTTTTCCTGACCATATAACAACCCTTTACTAAACTTTAGTGACGCCTCATAAATTCTGCCCTCCCTGGCCAGACAACGACCCTCTCTGAGTCTCTAAGATCTCCATAAATTCTGATGCCGGGGCCAGCAAAAATGTACACTTGTGTTATGCTCTTCAGAATGTTGTTATCTGTAACCCCCCCATTTTGTGTAACTTTTTGGGCTATAAAACTGGGCCACAAAGAAGCCTCGGGGCTGTCCTTGGCTCTCACAATTTGAGGGGCAAGGCAGCCCGGCCGGTCGAAATAATAAGCTTGCTTTAATTTGATTTTAATTGGAGTCAGTGGTCTTTTCTTGCGTCCTGATCTAACAAAACCATAGCGATAGAACTTGGAACTACATTATTCTGCCAAGTTTCAAAGAGCTAGCACAAACGGTGTTTGATTTAGAGTTCCAACTACATGTATCCATATAGGAGAAAACAGAGTGAAACCTAAACATGAAAACGGTTACTGCAAAGGAAAGGTTTAACCTAGAAGAACAAAATTAGGTGAGCGAAGTGGGATTGGTGTACTGAACATTACCTGCCACTATCATCAAGATTGGGTGAAAAAATGTTTGCTGAGATTTCAGGAAACTCGTAGATTTTTGGAAGTTTGGCAACCCCTTTCAATGAAAGTGAATCTCGTCAGTCTCTGCTTGGGGCTACTTCCATAGGACACAAACAATAGCGATAGAACTTGGAACTACATTACTGTGCCAAGTTCCAAAGAGCTAGCACAAACCGTGCTTGATTTAGAGTTCCAAATACATGTATCCATGTAGGAGAAAACAGAGTGAAACCTAAACATGAAAATGGTTACTGCATAGGAACGGTTTAACCTAGAAGAATGAAACTCGGTGAGCCAAGTGGGATTGGTGTACTGAAAATTATCTGCAAGTATCATCAAGATTGGGTGAAAAATGTTTGCTGAGATTTCAGGAAACTCGTAGTTTTTTGGAAGCTTGGCAACCCCTTTCAATGAAAGTGATTCTCGTCAGTCTCTGCTTGGGGCTACTTCCATAGGACACAAACCATAGCGATAGAACTTGGAACTATATTATTCTGCCAAGTTTCAAAGAGCTAGCACAAACGGTGTTTGATTTAGAGTTCCAACTACATGTATCCATATAGGAGAAAACAGAGTGAAACCTAAACATGAAAATGGTTACTGCAAAGGAACGGTTTAACCTAGAAGAACGAAATTTGGTGAGCCAAGTGGGATTGGGTGTACTGATCATGACCTGTCAGTATCATCAAGATTGGGTGAAGAAATGTTTGATGAGATTTCAGGAAACTCATAATTTTTTGGAAGCTTTTCAACCCCTTTCAATGAAAGTGATTCTCGTCAGTCTCTGCTTGGGGCTACTTCCATAGGACACAAACCATAGCGATAGAACTTGGAACTACATTATTGTGCCAAGTTCCAAAGTGCTAGCACAAACCGTGTTTGATTTAGAGTTCCAACTACATGTATCCATATATCAGAAAACAGAGTGAAACCTAAACATGAAAACGGTTACTGCAAAGGAACGGTTTAACCTAGAACAACGAAATTTGGTGAGCCAAGTGGGATTGGGATACTTATAATTACCTGCCACTATCATCAAGATTGGGTGAAGAAATGTTTGCTGAGATTTCAGGAAACTCATAGTTTTTTGGAAGCTTGGCAACCCCTTTCAATGAAAGTGATTCTCATCAGTCTCTGCTTGGGGCTACTTCCATAGGACACAAACCATAGCGATAGAACTTGGAACTACATTATTCTGCCAAGTTCCATAGAGCTAGCACAAACCGTGTTTGATTTAGAGTTCCAACTACATGTATCCATATAGGAGAAAACAGAGTGAAACCTAAAGATGAAAACGGTTACTGCAAAGGAACGGTTTAAGCTAGTAGAACGAAATTTGGGAGCCAAGTGGGATTGCTGTACTGATCGTTACCTGAAAGTATCATCAAGATTGGGTCAAAAAATGGTGCTGAGATTACAGAAAACTCGTAGTTTTTTGGAAACTTCGCAACCCCTTTGAATGAAAGTGATTCTCGTCAGTCTCTGCTTGAGGATACATCAATAGGACACAAACCATAGCGATAGAACTTGGAACTACATTGTTGTACCAAGTTTCAAAGAGCTAGCACAAACCGTGTTTGATTTAGATTTCCAACTACATGTATCCATACATCAGACAACAGAGTGAAACCTAAAAATGAAAACGTTTACTTCAAAGGAACGGTTTAACCTAGAGGAACGAAATTTGGTGAGCCAAGTGGGACTGGTGTACTGATCATTACCTGCAAGTATCATCAAGATTGGGTGAAAAAATGTTTGCTGAGATTTCAGGAAACTCGTAGTTTTTTGGAAGCTTGGCAACCCCTTTCAATGAAAGTGATTCTCGTCAGTCTCTGCTTGGGGCTACTTCAATAGGACACAAACCATAGCGATAGAAATTGGAACTACATTATTGTGCCAAGTTTCAGAGAGCTAGCACAAACCGTGTTTGATTTAGAGTTCCAACTACATGTATCCATATAGAAGAAAACAGAGTGAAACCTAAAGATAAAAACGGTTACTGCAAAAGAACGGTATAACATAGAAGAACGAAATTTGGTGGGCCTAGTGGGATTCGTGTACTGATCATTACTTGCCAGTATCATCAAGATTGGGTGAAAAAATGTTTGCTGAGATTTCAGGAAACGCGTTGTTTTTGGAAGCTTGGCAACCCCTTTCAATGAAAGTTTTTCTTGTCAGTCTTTGCTTGGGGCAAGTTCAATAGGACACAAACCATAGCGATAGAACTTGGAATTATATTATTGTGCCAAGTTTCACAGAGCTAGGACAAACCGTGTTTGATTTAGAGTTCCAACTACATGTATCCACATAGGAGAAAACAGAGTGAAACCTAAACATGCAAACGGTTACTACAAAGGAACGGTTTAACCTAGAAGAACGAAATTGGTGAGCCAAGTGGGTTTGGTGTACTGATCATTACCTGCCAGTATAATCAAGATTGGGTGAAAAAATGTTTGCTGAGATTTCAGGAAATCGTAGTTTTTGGAAGCTTGGCAACCCCTTTCAATGAAAGTGATTCTCATCAGTCTCCTCTTGGGGCTACTTTCATAGGACACAAACAATAGCGATAGAACTTGGAACTACATTATTGTGCCACGTTTCAAAGAGGTAGCACAAACCGTGATTGATTTAGAGTTCCAAATACATGTATCCATATAGGAGAAAACAGAGTGAAACCTAAACATGAAAACGGTTACTGCAAAGGAGCGGTTTAACCTAGAAGAACGAAATTTGGTGAGCCAAGTGGGATTGGTGTAGTGATCTTTACCTGCCAGTATCATCAATATTGGGTGAAAAAAATGTTTGCTGAGATTTCAGGAAACTCGTAGTTTTTCGGAAGCTTGGCAACCCCTTTCAATGTAAGTGATTCTCGTCAGTCTCTGCTTGGGGCTAGTTCCATAGGACACAAACCATAGCGATAGAACTTGGAACTACATTATTGTGCCAAGTTTCAAAAGGCTAGCACAAACCGTGTTTGATTTAGAGTTCCAACTACATGTATCCATAAAAGGAGAAAACAGAGTGAAACCTAAACATGAGAACGGTTACTGCAAAGGATTGGTTTAACCTAGAAGAACGAAATTTGGTGAGCCAAGTGGGATTGGTGTACTGATCATTACCTGGCAGTATCATCAAGCTTGGGTGAAAAAATGTTTGCTGAGATTTCAGGAAACTCATAGTTTTTTGGAAGCTTGGTAACCCCTTTCAATGAAAGTGATTCTCGTCAGTCTCTGCTTGGGGCAACTTCAATAGGACACAAACCATAGCGATAGAAGTTGGAACTACACTATTGTGCCAAGTTTCAAAGAGGTAGCTCAAACCGTGTTTGATTTAGAGTTCGAACTACATGTATCCATACAGGAGAAAACAGAGTGAAACCTAAACATGAAAACTGTTACTGCAAAGGAACGGTTGGTTTAACCTAGAAGAACGAAATATGGTGAGCCAAGTGGGTTAGGTATACTGATCATTACCTGCAGTATCATCAAGATTGGGTGAAAAATATTTGCTGAGATTTCAGGAAACTCGTAGTTTTTCGGAAGCTTGGCAACACCTTTCAATGAAAGTTATGCTCGTCATTCTCTGCTTGGGGCTACTTCAATAGGACACAAACCATAGCGACAGAACTTGGAACTACATTATTGTGCCAAGTTTCAAAGAGCTAGCACAAACCGTGTTTGATTTAGAGTTCCAAATACATGTATCCATATAGGAGAAAACAGAGTGAAACCTAAACATGAGAACGGTTACTGCAAAGGAACGGTTTAACCTAGAAGAACGAAATTTGGTGAGCCAACTCGGTTTGGTGTACTGATCATTACCTGCCAGTATCATCAAGATTGGGTTAAAAAAATGTTTGCTGAGATATCAGGAAACTCGTAGATTTTTGGAAGCTTGGCAACCCCTTTCAATGAAAGTGATTCTCTTCAGTCTCTGCTTGGGGCTACTTCAATAGGACACAAGCCATAGCGATAGAACTTGGAACTACATTATTCTGCCAAGTTCCATAGAGCTAGCACAAACCGTGTTTGATTTAGAGTTCCAAATACATGTATCCATATAGGAGAAAACAGAGTGAAACCTAAAGATGAAAACGGTTACTGCAAAGGAACGGTTTAAGCTAGTAGAACGAAATTTGGGAGCCAAGTGGGATTGCTGTACTGATCGTTACCTGAAAGTATCATCAAGATTGGGTCAAAAAATGGTGCTGAGATTACAGAAAACTCGTAGTTTTTTGGAAACTTCGCAACCCCTTTGAATGAAAGTGATTCTCGTCAGTCTCTGCTTGAGGATACATCAATAGGACACAAACCATAGCGATAGAACTTGGAACTACATTGTTGTACCAAGTTTCAAAGAGCTAGCACAAACCGTGTTTGATTTAGATTTCCAACTACATGTATCCATACATCAGACAACAGAGTGAAACCTAAAAATGAAAACGTTTACTTCAAAGGAACGGTTTAACCTAGAGGAACGAAATTTGGTGAGCCAAGTGGGACTGGTGTACTGATCATTACCTGCAAGTATCATCAAGATTGGGTGAAAAAATGTTTGCTGAGATTTCAGGAAACTCGTAGTTTTTTGGAAGCTTGGCAACCCCTTTCAATGAAAGTGATTCTCGTCAGTCTCTGCTTGGGGCTACTTCAATAGGACACAAACCATAGCGATAGAAATTGGAACTACATTATTGTGCCAAGTTTCAGAGAGCTAGCACAAACCGTGTTTGATTTAGAGTTCCAACTACATGTATCCATATAGAAGAAAACAGAGTGAAACCTAAAGATAAAAACGGTTACTGCAAAAGAACGGTATAACATAGAAGAACGAAATTTGGTGGGCCTAGTGGGATTCGTGTACTGATCATTACTTGCCAGTATCATCAAGATTGGGTGAAAAAATGTTTGCTGAGATTTCAGGAAACGCGTTGTTTTTTGGAAGCTTGGCAACCCCTTTCAATGAAAGTTTTTCTTGTCAGTCTTTGCTTGGGGCAAGTTCAATAGGACACAAACCATAGCGATAGAACTTGGAATTATATTATTGTGCCAAGTTTCACAGAGCTAGGACAAACCATGTTGGATTTAGAGTTCCAACTACATGTATCCACATAGGAGAAAACAGAGTGAAACCTAAACATGCAAACGGTTACTACAAAGGAACGGTTTAACCTAGAAGAACGAAATTTGGTGAGCCAAGTGGGTTTGGTGTACTGATCATTACCTGCCAGTATAATCAAGATTGGGTGAAAAAATGTTTGCTGAGATTTCAGGAAATCGTAGTTTTTGGAAGCTTGGCAACCCCTTTCAATGAAAGTGATTCTCGTCAGTCTCCTCTTGGGGCTACTTTCATAGGACACAAACAATAGCGATAGAACTTGGAACTACATTATTGTGCCACGTTTCAAAGAGGTAGCACAAACCGTGATTGATTTAGAGTTCCAAATACATGTATCCATATAGGAGAAAACAGAGTGAAACCTAAACATGAAAACGGTTACTGCAAAGGAGCGGTTTAACCTAGAAGAACGAAATTTGGTGAGCCAAGTGGGATTGGTGTAGTGATCTTTACCTGCCAGTATCATCAATATTGGGTGAAAAAATGTTTGCTGAGATTTCAGGAAACTCGTAGTTTTTCGGAAGCTTGGCAACCCCTTTCAATGAAAGTGATTCTCGTCAGTCTCTGCTTGGGGCTAGTTCCATAGGACACAAACCATAGCGATAGAACTTGGAACTACATTATTGTGCCAAGTTTCAAAAGGCTAGCACAAACCGTGTTTGATTTAGAGTTCCAACTACATGTATCCATATAGGAGAAAACAGAGTGAAACCTAAACATGAGAACGGTTACTGCAAAGGATTGGTTTAACCTAGAAGAACGAAATTTGGTGAGCCAAGTGGGATTGGTGTACTGATCATTACCTGGCAGTATCATCAAGCTTGGGTGAAAAAATGTTTGCTGAGATTTCAGGAAACTCATAGTTTTTTGGAAGCTTGGTAACCCCTTTCAATGAAAGTGATTCTCGTCAGTCTCTGCTTGGGGCAACTTCAATAGGACACAAACCATAGCGATAGAAGTTGGAACTACACTATTGTGCCAAGTTTCAAAGAGGTAGCTCAAACCGTGTTTGATTTAGAGTTCGAACTACATATATCCATACAGGAGAAAACAGAGTGAAACCTAAACATGAAAACTGTTACTGCAAAGGAACGGTTGGTTTAACCTAGAAGAACGAAATATGGTGAGCCAAGTGGGTTAGGTATACTGATCATTACCTGCAGTATCATCAAGATTGGGTGAAAAAATATTTGCTGAGATTTCAGGAAACTCGTAGTTTTTCGGAAGCTTGGCAACACCTTTCAATGAAAGTTATGCTCGTCATTCTCTGCTTGGGGCTACTTCAATAGGACACAAACCATAGCGACAGAACTTGGAACTACATTATTGTGCCAAGTTTCAAAGAGCTAGCACAAACCGTGTTTGATTTAGAGTTCCAAATACATGTATCCATATAGGAGAAAACAGAGTGAAACCTAAACATGAGAACGGTTACTGCAAAGGAACGGTTTAACCTAGAAGAACGAAATTTGGTGAGCCAACTCGGTTTGGTGTACTGATCATTACCTGCCAGTATCATCAAGATTGGGTTAAAAAAATGTTTGCTGAGATTTCAGGAAACTCGTAGATTTTTGGAAGCTTGGCAACCCCTTTCAATGAAAGTGATTCTCTTCAGTCTCTGCTTGGGGCTACTTCAATAGGACACAAGCCATAGCGATAGAACTTGGAACTACATTATTGTGCCAAGTTTCAAAGAGCTAGCACAAACCGTGTTTGATTTAGAGTTCCAACTACATGTATCCATTTAGGAGAAAACAGAGTGAAACCTAAACATGAAAACGGTTACTGCAAAGGAACGGTTTAACCTAGAAGAACGAAATTTGGTGAGCCAAGTGGGATTGGTGTACTGATCATTACCTGCAAGTATCATCAAGATTGGGTGAAAAAATGTTTTCTGAGATTTCAGGAAATCGTAGTTTTTTGGAAGCTTGGCAACCCCTTTCAATGAAAGTGATTCTTGTCAGTCTCTGCTTGGAGCTACTTCAATATTACACAAATCATAGCGATAGAACTTGGAACTACATTATAGTGCCAAGTTTCAAAGAGCTAGCACAAACCGTGTTTCATTTAGAGTTCCAACTACATGTATCCATATAGAAGAAAACAGAGTGAAACCTAATCATGAAAACGGTTACTGCAAAATAATGGTTTAACCTAGAAAAACGAAATTTGGTGAGCCAAGTGGGATTGGTGTACTGATCATTACCTGGCAGTATCATCAAGATTCCGTTATAAAAATGTTTGCTGAGATTTCAGGAAACTCGTACTTTTTTGGAAGCTTGGCAACACCTTTCAATGAAAGTGATTCTCGTCTGTCTCTGCTTGGGGCTACTTCAATAGGACACAAACGATAGCGATAGAACTATTAACTACATTATTGTGCCAAGTTTCAATGTGGTAGCACAAACCGTGATTGATTTAGAGTTCCAAATACATGTATCCATATAGGAGAAAACAGAGTGAAACCTAAACATGAAAACGGTTACTGCAAAGGAGTGGTTTAACCTAGAAGAACGAAATTTGGTGAGCCAAGTGGGATTGGTGTAGTGATCTTTACCTGCCAGTATCATCAATATTGGGTGAAAAAATGTTTGCTGAGATTTCAGGAAACTCGTAGTTTTTCGGAAGCTTGTCAACCCCTTTCAATGAAAGTGATTCTCGTCAGTCTCTGCTTGGGGCTAGTTCCATCGGACACAAACCATAGCGATAGAACTTGGAACTACATTATTGTGCCAAGTTTCAAAAAGCTAGCACAAACCGTGTTTGATTTAGAGTTCCAACTACATGTATCCATATAGGAGAAAACAGAGTGAAACCTAAACATGAGAACGGTTACTGCAAAGGATTGGTTTAACTTAGAAGAACGAAATTTGGTGAGCCAAGTGGGATTGGTGTACTGATCATTACCTGGCAGTATCATCAAGATTGGGTGAAAAAATATTTGCTGAGATTTCAGGAAACTCATAGTTTTTTGGAAGCTTGGTAACCCCTTTCAATGAAAGTGATTCTCGTCAGTCTCTGCTTGGGGCTACTTCAATAGGACACAAACCATAGCGATAGAAGTAGTAACTACATTATTGTGCCAAGTTTCAAAGAGCTAGCACAAACCGTGTTTGATTTAGAGTTCGAACTACATGTATCCATATAGGAGAAAACAGAGTGAAACCTAAACATGAAAACGGTAACTGCAAACGAACGGTTTAAGCTAGAAGAATGAAATTTGGTGAGCCAAGTGGGATTGGTGTACTGATCATTACCTCAAGTATCATGAAGATTGGGTGAAAAAATGTTTGCTGAGATTTCAGGAAATCTTAGATTTTTGGAAGCTTGGCAACCCCTTTCAATGAAAGTGATTCTCATCAGTCTGTGCTTGGGGCTATTTCAATATTACACAAACCATAGCGATAGAACTTGGAACTACCTTATTTTGCCAAGTTTCAAAGAGCTAGCACAAACCGTGTTTGATTTAGAGTTCCAACTACATGTATCCATATAGAAGAAAACAGAGTGAAACCTAAACATGAAAACGGTTACTGCAAAGTAACGGTTTAACCTAGAAGAACGAATTTTGGTGAGCCAAGTGGGATTGGTGTACTGATCATTACCTGCCAGTATAATCAAGATTGGGTTAAAAAAATGTTTGCTCAGATTTCAGGAAACTCGTAGTGTTTTTGGAAGCTTGGCAACCCCTTTCAATGCTAGTGATTCTCGTCAGTCTCTGCTTGGGGATACTTCAATAGGACACAAACCATAGCGTTAGAACTTGGAACTACATTATTGTGCCAAGTTTCAAAGAGCTAGCACAAACCGTGTTTGATTTAGAGTTCCAACTACATGTATCCATATAGGAGAAAACAGAGTGAAACCTAAACATGAGAACGGTTACTGCAAAGGAACGGTTTAACCTAGAAGAACGAAATTTGGTGAGCCAACTGGGTTTGGTGTACTGATCATTACCTGCAAGTATCATCAAGATTGGGTGAAAAAATGTTTGCTGAGATTTCAGGAAATCGTAGTTTTTTGGAAGCTTGGCAAACCTTTCAATTAAAGTGATTCTCCTCAGTCTCTGCTTGGAGCTACTTCAATATTACACAAACCATAGCGATAGAACTTGGAACTACATTATTGTGCCAAGTTTCAACGAGCTAGCACAAACCGTGTTTGATTTAGAGTTTCAACTACATGTATCCATACAGAAGAAAACAGAGTGAAACCTAATCATGAAAACGGTTACTGCAAAGTAACGGTTTAACCTAGAAAAACGAAATTTGGTGAGCCAACTGGGATTGGTGTACTGATCATTACCTGGCAGTATCATCAAGATTGGGTTATAAAAATGTTTGCTGAGATTTCAGGAAACTCGTAGTTTTTTGGAAGCTTGGCAACCCCTTTCAATGAAAGTGATTCTCGTCAGTCTCTGCTTGGGTCTAGTTCCATAGGACACAAACCATAGTGATAGAACTAGGAACTACATTATTGTGCCAAGTTTCAAAGAGCTAGCACAAACCGTGTTTGATTTAGAGTTCCAACTACATGTACCCATATAGGAGAAAACAGAGTGAAACCTAAAAATGAGAACGGTTACTGCAAAGGAACGGTTTAACCTAGAAGAACGAAATTTGGTGAGCCAACTGGGTTTGGTGTACTGATCATTACCTGGCAGTATCATCAAGATTGGGTGAAAAAATATTTGCTGAGATTTCAGGAAACTCATAGTTTTTTGGAAGCTTGGTAACCCCTTTCAATGAAAGTGATTCTCGTCAGTCTCTGCTTGGGGCTACTTCAATAGGACACAAACCATAGCGATAGAAGTAGTAACTACATTATTGTGCCAAGTTTCAAAGAGCTAGCACAAACCGTGTTTGATTTAGAGTTCGAACTACATGTATCCATATAGGAGAAAACAGAGTGAAACCTAAACATGAAAACGGTAACTGCAAACGAACGGTTTAAGCTAGAAGAATGAAATTTGGTGAGCCAAGTGGGATTGGTGTACTGATCATTACCTCAAGTATCATGAAGATTGGGTGAAAAAATGTTTGCTGAGATTTCAGGAAATCTTAGATTTTTTGAAGCTTGGCAACCCCTTTCAATGAAAGTGATTCTCATCAGTCTGTGCTTGGGGCTATTTCAATATTACACAAACCATAGCGATAGAACTTGGAACTACCTTATTTTGCCAAGTTTCAAAGAGCTAGCACAAACCGTGTTTGATTTAGAGTTCCAACTACATGTATCCATATAGAAGAAAACAGAGTGAAACCTAAACATGAAAACGGTTACTGCAAAGTAACGGTTTAACCTAGAAGAACGAATTTTGGTGAGCCAAGTGGGATTGGTGTACTGATCATTACCTGCCAGTATAATCAAGATTGGGTTAAAAAAATGTTTGCTCAGATTTCAGGAAACTCGTAGTGTTTTTGGAAGCTTGGCAACCCCTTTCAATGCTAGTGATTCTCGTCAGTCTCTGCTTGGGGATACTTCAATAGGACACAAACCATAGCGTTAGAACTTGGAACTACATTATTGTGCCAAGTTTCAAAGAGCTAGCACAAACCGTGTTTGATTTAGAGTTCCAACTACATGTATCCATATAGGAGAAAACAGAGTGAAACCTAAACATGAGAACGGTTACTGCAAAGGAACGGTTTAACCTAGAAGAACGAAATTTGGTGAGCCAACTGGGTTTGGTGTACTGATCATTACCTGCAAGTATCATCAAGATTGGGTGAAAAAATGTTTGCTGAGATTTCAGGAAATCGTAGTTTTTGGAAGCTTTCAACCCCTTTCAATGAAAGTGATTCTCGTCAGTCTCTGCTTGGGGCTACTTCCATAGGACACAAACCATAGCGATAGAACTTGGAACTATATTATTGTGCCAAGTTTCAAAGAGCTAGCACAAACCGTGTTTGATTTAGAGTTCCAACAACATGTATCCATATAGGAGAAAACAGAGTGAAACCTAAACATGAAAACGGTAACTGCAAACGAACGGTTTAACCTAGAAGAACGAAATTTGGTGAGCCAAGTGGGATTGGTGTACTGATCATTACCTCAAGTATCATCAAGATTGGGTGAAAAAATGTTTGCTGAGATTTCAGGAAATCGTAGTTTTTTGGAAGCTTGGCAAACCTTTCAATTAAAGTGATTCTCGTCAGTCTCTGCTTGGAGCTACTTCAATATTACACAAACCATAGCGATAGAACTTGGAACTACATTATTGTGCCAAGTTTCAACGAGCTAGCACAAACCGTGTTTGATTTAGAGTTTCAACTACATGTATCCATACAGAAGAAAACAGAGTGAAACCTAATCATGAAAACGGTTACTGCAAAGTAACGGTTTAACCAAGAAAAACGAAATTTGGTGAGCCAACTGGGATTGGTGTACTGATCATTACCTGGCAGTATCATCAAGATTGGGTTATAAAAATGTTTGCTGAGATTTCAGGAAACTCGTAGTTTTTTGGAAGCTTGGCAACCCCTTTCAATGAAAGTGATTCTCGTCAGTCTCTGCTTGGGTCTAGTTCCATAGGACACAAACCATAGTGATAGAACTTGGAACTACATTATTGTGCCAAGTTTCAAAGAGCTAGCACAAACCGTGTTTGATTTAGAGTTCCAACTACATGTACCCATATAGGAGAAAACAGAGTGAAACCTAAAAATGAGAACGGTTACTGCAAAGGAACGGTTTAACCTAGAAGAACGAAATTTGGTGAGCCAACTGGGTTTGGTGTACTGATCATTACCTGCCAGTATCATCAAGATTGGGTGAAAAAATGTTTGCTGAGATTTCAGGAAATTATAGTTTTTTGGAAGCTTGGCAACCCCTTTCAATGCAAGTGATTCTCGTCAGTCTCTGCTTGGGGATACTTCAATAGGACATAGCGATAGAACTTGGAACTACATTATTGTGCCAAGTTTCAAGGAGCTAGCACAAACCGTGTTTGATTTAGAGTTCCAACTACATGTATCCATATAGGAGAAAACAGAGTGAAACCTAAACATGAGAACGGTTACTGCAAAGGAACGGTTTAACCTAGAAGAACGAAATTCGGTGAGCCAAGTGGGTTTGGTGGAATGATCATTACCTGCCAGTATCATCAGGATTGGGTGAAGAAATATTTGCTGAGATTTCAGGAACCTCGTAATTTTTTGGAAGCTTGGTAACCCCTTTCAATGAAAGTGATTCTCGTCAGTCTCTGCTTGGAGCTACTTCAGATAGGACACAAACCATAGCAAAAGAACTTGGAACTAAATTATTGTGCCAAGTTTCAAAGAGCTAGCACAAACCGTCTTTGATTTAGAATTCCAACTACATGTATCCATATAGGAGAAAACAGAGTGAAACCTAAACATGAAAACGGTAACTGCAAACGAACGGTTTAAGCTAGAAGAATGAAATTTGGTGAGCCAAGTGGGATTGGTGTACTGATCATTACCTCAAGTATCATCAAGATTGGGTGAAAAAATGTTTGCTGAGATTTCAGGAAATCGTAGTTTTTTGGAAGCTTGGCAAACCCTTTCACTGAAAGTGATTCTCGTCAGATTGTGCTTGGGGCTATTTCAATATTACACAAACCATAGCGATAGAACTTGGAACTACATTATTTTGCCAAGTTTCAAAGAGCTAGCACAAACCATGTTTGATTTAGTGTTCCAACTACATGTATCCATATAGAAGAAAGCAGAGTGAAACCTAAACATGAAAACGGTTATTGCAAAGGAACGGTTTAACCTAGAAGAACGAAATTTGGTGAGCCAAGTGGGATTGGTGTACTGATAATTACCTGCCAGTATCATCAAGTTTGGGTTAAAAAAATGTTTGCTGAGAATTCAGGAAACTCGTAGTGTTTTTGGAAGCTTGGCAACCCCTTTCAATGCAAGTGATTCTCGTCAGTCTCTGCTTGGGGATACTTCAATAGGACACAAACCATAGCGAAAGAACTTCGAACTACATTAGTGTACCAAGTTTCAAAGAGCTAGCACAAACCGTGTTTGATTTAGAGTTCCAACTACATGTATCCATAAAGGAGGAAACAGAGTGAAACCTAAACATGAAAACGGTAACTGCAAACGAACGGTTTAACCTAGAAGAACGAAATTTGGTGAGCCAAGTGGGATGGGTGTACTGATCATTACCTCAAGTATCATCAAGATTGGGTGAAAAAATGTTTGCTGAGATTTCAGGAAATCGTAGTTTTTTGGAAGCTTGGCAACCCCTTTCAATGAAAGTGATTCTCGTCAGTCTCTGCTTGGAGCTACTTCAATATTACACAAACCATAGCGATAGAACTTGGAACTACATTATTGTGCCAAGTTTCAAAGAGCTAGCACAAACCGTGTTTGATTTAGAGTTCCAACTACATGTATCCATACAGAAGAAAACAGAGTGAAACCTAATCATGAAAACGGTTACTGCAAAGTAACGGTTTAACCTAGAAAAACGAAATTTGGTGAGCCAAGTGGGATTGGTGTACTGATCATTACCTGGCAGTATCATCAAGATTGGGTTATAAAAATGTTTGCTGAGATTTCAGGAAACTCGTAGTTTTTTGGAAGCTTGGCAACCCCTTTCAATGAAAGTGATTCTCGTCAGTCTCTGCTTTGGTCTAGTTCCATAGGACACAAACCATAGTGATAGAACTTGGAAATACATTATTGTGCCAAGTTTCAAAGAGCTAGCACAATCCGTGTTTGATTTAGTGTTCCAACTACATGTATCCATATAGGAGAAAACAGAGTGAAACCTAAACATGAGAACGGTTACTGCAAAGGAACGGTTTAACCTAGAAGAACGAAATTTGGTGAGCCAACTGGGATTGGTGTACTGATCATTACCTCAAGTATCATCAAGATTGGGTGAAAAAATGTTTGCTGAGATTTCAGGAAATTATAGTTTTTCGGAAGCTTGGCAACACCTTTCACTGAAAGTGATGCTCGTCAGTCTCTGCTTGGGGCTACGTCAATAGGACACAAACCATAGCGACAGAACTTGGAACTACATTATTGTGCCAATTTTCAAAGAGCTAGCACAAACCGTGTTTGATTTAGACTTCCAACTACATGTATCCATATAGGAGAAAAGAGAGTGAAACCTAAACATGAGAACGGTTACTGCAAAGGAATGATTTAACCTAGAAGAACGAAATTTGGTGAGCCCACTGGGTTTGGTGTTCTCTCATTACCTGCAAGTATCATCAAGATTGGGTGAAAAAATGTTTGCTGAGATTTCTGGAAATCGTAGTTTTGGGAAGCTTTCAACCCCTTTCAATGAAAGTGATTCTCATCAGTCTCTGCTTGGGGCTACTTCCATAGGACACAAACCATAGCGATAGAACTTGGAACTACATTATTGTGCCAAGTTTCAAAGAGCTAGCACAAACCGTGTTTGAGTTAGAGTTCCAACTATATGTATCCATACAGGAGAAAACAGAGTGAAACCTAAACATGAAAACGTTTCCTGCAAAGGAACGGTTTCACCTAGAAGAGCGAAATTTGGTGAGCCAAGTGGGATTGGTGTACTGATCATTACCTGCCAGTATCATCAAGATTGGGTGAAAAAATATTTGCTGAGATTTCAGGAAATCGTAGTTTTCTGGAAGTTTGTCAACCCCTTTCAATGAATGTGATTCTCGTCAGTCTCTGCTTGGGGCTACTTCAATAGGACACAAACCATAGCGATAGAACTTGGAACTACATTTTTGTGCCAAGTTTCAAAGAGCTAGCACAAACCGTGTTTGATTTAGAGTTCCAACTACATGTATCCATATAGGAGAAAACAGAGTGAAACCTAAACATGAAAACGGGTACTGCAAAGGAACGGTTTAACCTAGAAGAACGAAATTTGGTGAACCACGTGGGATTGGTGTACTGATCATTACCTGAGAGTATCATCAAGATTGGGTGAAAAAAATGTTTGCTCAGATTCCAGGAAACTCATAGTTTTTTAGAAGCTTGGCAACCGCTTTCAATGAAATGATTCTCGTCAGTCTCTGCTTGGGGCTACTTCAATAGGACACAACCCATAGCGATAGAACTTGGAACTACATTATTGTGCCAAGTTTCAAAGAGCTAACAAAAACCGTGTTTGACTTAGAGTTCCAACTACATGTATCCATATAGGAGAAAACAGAGTGAAACCTAAATATGAAAAGGTTACTGCAAAGGAACGGTTTCACCTAGAAGAACTAAATTTGGAGAGCCAAGTGAGATTGGTGTACTGATCATTACCTGCAAGTATCATCAAGATTGGGTGAAAAAATTTTTGCTCACATTCCAGGATACTCGTAGTTTTTTGGAAGTTTGGCAACCCCTTTCAATGAAAGTGATTCTCTTCAGTCTCTGCTAGTGGCTACTTCAATAGGACACAAACCATAGCGATAGAACTTGGCACTACATTATTGTGCCAAGTTTCAAAGAGCTAACACAAACCGTGTTTGATTTAGAGTTCCAACTACATGTATCCATATAGGAGAAAATAGAGTGAAACCTAAACATGAAAACGGTTACTGCAAACGAAAGTTTTAACCTAGAAGAACGAAATTTGGTGAGCCAAGTGGGATTCGTGTACTGATCATTACCTGCAAGTATCATCAAGATTGGGTGAAAAAATTTTTGCTCACATTCCAGGAAACTCGAAGTTTTTTGGAAGCTTGGCAACCCCTTTCAATGAAAGTTATTCTCGTCAGTCTCTGCTTGTGGCTACTTCAATAGGACACAAACCATAGCGAAAGAACTTGGAACTACATTATTGTGCCAAGTTTCAAAGAGCTATCACAAACCGTGTTTAATTTAGAGTTCCAACTACATGTATCCATATAGGAGAAAACAGAGTGAAACCTAAATATGAAAAGGTTACTGCAAAGGAATGGTTTCACCAAGAAGAACGAAATTTGGTGAGCCAAGTGGGATTGGTGTACTGATCATTACCTGCAAGTATCATCAAGATTGGTTGAAAAAATTTTTGCTCACATTCCAGGATACTCGTAGTTTTTTGGAAGCTTGGCAACCGCTTTCAATGAAAGTGATTCTCTTCAGTCTCTGCTTCGTGCTACTTCAATAGGACAGAAACCATAGCGATAGAACTTGGAACTACATTATTGTTCCAAGTTTCAAAGAGCTAGCACAAACCGTGTTTCATTTAGAGTTCCCACTACATGTATCCATATAGGAGAAAACAGAGTGAAACCTAAAACTGAAAACGGTTACTGCAAAGGAACGGTTTAACCTAGAAGAACGAAATTTGGTGAACCAAGTGGGATTGGTGTATTGATCGTTACCTGCCAGTATCATCAAGATTGGGTGAAAAAATGTTTGCTGAGATTTCAGGAAATCGTAGTTTTT
>NW_027551892.1:0-66337 GCF_045843805.1 Urocitellus parryii
AATATTTTTTCACCCAATCTTGATGATACTTCCATTTAATGATCAGTACACCAATCCCACTTGGCTCGCCAAATTTCGTTCTTCTAGGTTAAACCGTTCCTTTGCAGTAACCGTTTTCATGTTTAGGTTTCACTCTGTTTTCTCCTATATGGATACATGTAGTTGGAACTCTAAATCAAACACGGTTTGTGCTAGCTCTTTGAAACTTGGCACAATAATGTAGTTCCAAGTTCTATCGCTATGGTTTGTGTGCTATTGAAGTAGCCCCAAGCAGAGACTGACGAGAATCCCTTTCATTGAAAGGGGTTGCCAAGCTTGCAAAATACTACGAGTTTACTGAAATATCAGCAAACATTTTTTCACCCAATCTTGATGATACTTGCAGGTAGTGATCAGTACACGAATCTCACTTGGCTCACTAAATTTCGTTCTTCTAGGTTAAACCGTTCCTTTGCAGTAACCGTTTTCATGTTTAGGTTTCACTCTGTTTTCTCCTATATGGATACATGTAGTTGGAACTCTAAATCAAACACGGTTTGTGCTAGCTCTTTGAAACTTGGCACAATAATGTAGTTCCAAGTTCGATCGCTATGGTTTGTGTGCTATTGAAGTAGCCCCAAGCAGAGACTGACGAGAATCACTTTCATTGAAAGGGGTTGCCAGGCTTCCAAAAAACTGCGAGTTTCCTGAAATCTCAGCAAACATTTTTTCACCCAATCTTGATGATACTTCCATTTAATGATCAGTACACCAATCCCACTTGGCTCGCCAAATTTCGTTCTTCTAGGTTAAACCGTTCCTTTGCAGTAACCGTTTTCATGTTTAGGTTTCACTCTGTTTTCTCCTATATGGATACATGTAGTTGGAACTCTAAATCAAACACGGTTTGTGCTAGCTCTTTGAAACTTGGCACAATAATGTAGTTCCAAGTTCGATCGCTATGGTTTGTGTGCTATTGAAGTAGCCCCAAGCAGAGACTGACGAGAATCCCTTTCATTGAAAGGGGTTGCCAAGCTTGCAAAATACTACGAGTTTCCTGAAATCTCAGCAAACATTTTTTCACCCAATCTTGATGATACTTCCATTTAATGATCAGTACACCAATCCCACTTGGCTCGCCAAATTTCGTTCTTCTAGGTTAAACCGTTCCTTTGCAGTAACCGTTTTCATGTTTAGGTTTCACTCTGTTTTCTCCTATATGGATACATGTAGTTGGAACTCTAAATCAAACACGGTTTGTGCTAGCTCTTTGAAACTTGGCACAATAATGTAGGTCCAAGTTCGATCGCTATGGTTTGTGTGCTATTGAAGTAGCCCCAAGCAGAGACTGACGAGAATCACTTTCATTGAAAGGGGTTGCCAGGCTTCCAAAAAACTACGAGTTTCCTGAAATCTCAGCAAACATTTTTTCACCCAATCTTGATGATACTTCCATTTAATGATCAGTACACCAATCCCACTTGGCTCGCCAAATTTCGTTCTTCTAGGTTAAACCGTTCCTTTGCAGTAACCGTTTTCATGTTTAGGTTTCACTCTGTTTTCTCCTATATGGATACATGTAGTTGGAACTCTAAATCAAACACGGTTTGTGCTAGCTCTTTGAAACTTGGCACAATAATGTAGGTCCAAGTTCGATCGCTATGGTTTGTGTGCTATTGAAGTAGCCCCAAGCAGAGACTGACGAGAATCACTTTCATTGAAAGGGGTTGCCAGGCTTCCAAAAAACTACGAGTTTCCTGAAATCTCAGCAAACATTTTTTCACCCAATCTTGATGATACTTCCATTTAATGATCAGTACACCAATCCCACTTGGCTCGCCAAATTTCGTTCTTCTAGGTTAAACCGTTCCTTTGCAGTAACCGTTTTCATGTTTAGGTTTCACTCTGTTTTCTCCTATATGGATACATGTAGTTGGAACTCTAAATCAAACACGGTTTGTGCTAGCTCTTTGAAACTTGGCACAATAATGTAGTTCCAAGTTCTATCGCTATGGTTTGTGTGCTATTGAAGTAGCCCCAAGCAGAGACTGACGAGAATCCCTTTCATTGAAAGGGGTTGCCAAGCTTCCAAAAAACTACGAGTTTCCTGAAATCTCAGCAAACATTTTTTCACCCAGTCTTGATGATAATTCCATTTAATGATCAGGACACCAATCCCACTTGGCTCACCAAATTTCGTTCTTCTAGGTTAAACCGTTCCTTTGCAGTAACCGTTTTCATGTTTAGGTTTCACTCTGTTTTCTCCTATATGGATACATGTAGTTGGAACTCTAAATCAAACACGGTTTGTGCTAGCTCTTTGAAACTTGGCACAATAATGTAGTTCCAAGTTCTATCGCTATGGTTTGTGTGCTATTGAAGTAGCCCCAAGCAGAGACTGACGAGAATCCCTTTCATTGAAAGGGGTTGCCAAGCTTCCAAAAAACTACGAGTTTCCTGAAATCTCAGCAAACATTTTTTCACCCAATCTTGATGATACTTCCATTTAATGATCAGTACACCAATCCCACTTGGCTCACCAAATTTCGTTCTTCTAGGTTAAACCGTTCCTTTGGAGTAACCGTTTTCAAGTTTAGGTTTCACTCTGTTTTCTCCTATATGGATACATGTAGTTGGAACTCTAAATCAAACACGGTTTGTGCTAGCTCTTTGAAACTTGGCACAATAATGTAGTTCCAAGTTCGATCGCTATGGTTTGTGTGCTATTGAAGTAGCCCCAAGCAGAGACTGACGAGAATCACTTTCATTGAAAGCGGTTGCCAGGCTTCCAAAAAACTACGAGTTTCCTGAAATCTCAGCAAACATTTTTTCACCCAATCTTGATGATACTTCCATTTAATGATCAGTACACCAATCCCACTTGGCTCGCCAAATTTCGTTCTTCTAGGTTAAACCGTTCCTTTGCAGTAACCGTTTTCATGTTTAGGTTTCACTCTGTTTTCTCCTATATGGATACATGTAGTTGGAACTCTAAATCAAACACGGTTTGTGCTAGCTCTTTGAAACTTGGCACAATAATGTAGTTCCAAGTTCTATCGCTATGGTTTGTGTGCTATTGAAGTAGCCCCAAGCAGAGACTGACGAGAATCCCTTTCATTGAAAGGGGTTGCCAAGCTTCCAAAAAACTACGAGTTTTCCTGAAATCTCAGCAAACATTTTTTCACCCAGTCTTGATGATACTTCCATTTAATGATCAGGACACCAATCCCACTTGGCTCACCAAATTTCGTTCTTCTAGGTTAAACCGTTCCTTTGCAGTAACCGTTTTCATGTTTAGGTTTCACTCTGTTTTCACCTATATGGATACATGTAGTTGGAACTCTAAATCAAACACGGTTTGTGCTAGCTCTTTGAAACTTGGCACAATAATGTAGTTCCAAGTTCTATCGCTATGGTTTGTGTGCTATTGAAGTAGCCCCAAGCAGAGACTGACGAGAATCCCTTTCATTGAAAGGGGTTGCCAAGCTTCCAAAAAACTACGAGTTTCCTGAAATCTCAGCAAACATTTTTTCACCCAATCTTGATGATACTTCCATTTAATGATCAGTACACCAATCCCACTTGGATCACCAAATTTCGTTCTTCTAGGTTAAACCGTTCCTTTGCAGTAACCGTTTTCATGTTTAGGTTTCACTCTGTTTTCTCCTATATGGATACATGTAGTTGGAACTCTAAATCAAACACGGTTTGTGCTAGCTCTTTGAAACTTGGCACAATAATGTAGTTCCAAGTTCTATCGCTATGGTTTGTGTGCTATTGAAGTAGCCCCAAGCAGAGACTGACGAGAATCCCTTTCATTGAAAGGGGTTGCCAAGCTTGCAAAATACTACGAGTTTCCTGAAATCTCAGCAAATATTTTTTCACCCAATCTTGATGATACTTCCATTTAATGATCAGTACACCAATCCCACTTGGCTCGCCAAATTTCGTTCTTCTAGGTTAAACCGTTCCTTTGCAGTAACCGTTTTCATGTTTAGGTTTCACTCTGTTTTCTCCTATATGGATACATGTAGTTGGAACTCTAAATCAAACACGGTTTGTGCTAGCTCTTTGAAACTTGGCACAATCATGTAGTTCCAAGTTCTATCGCTATGGTTTGTGTGCTATTGAAGTAGCCCCAAGCAGAGACTGACGAGAATCCCTTTCATTGAAAGGGGTTGCCAAGCTTCCAAAAAACTACGAGTTTCCTGAAATCTCAGCAAACATTTTTTCACCCAGTCTTGATGATACTTCCATTTAATGATCAGGACACCAATCCCACTTGGCTCACCAAATTTCGTTCTTCTAGGTTAAACCGTTCCTTTGCAGTAACCGTTTTCATGTTTAGGTTTCACTCTGTTTTCTCCTATATGGATACATGTATTTGGAACTCTAAATCAAACACGGTTTGTGCTAGCTCTTTGAAACTTGGCACAATAATGTAGTTCCAAGTTCTATCGCTATGGTTTTTGTGCTATTGAAGTAACCCCAAGCAGAGACTGACGAGAATCCCTTTCATTGAAAGGGGTTGCCAAGCTTCCAAAAACTACGAGTTTCCTGAAATCTCAGCAAACATTTTTTCACCCAATCTTGATGATACTTCCATTTAATGATCAGTACACCAATCCCACTTGGCTCACCAAATTTCGTTCTTCTAGGTTAAACCGTTACTTTGCAGTAACCGTTTTCATGTTTAGGTTTCACTCTGTTTTCTCCTATATGGATACATGTAGTTGGAACTCTAAATCAAACACGGTTTGTGCTAGCTCTTTGAAACTTGGCACAATAATGTAGTTCCAAGTTCTATCGCTATGGTTTGTGTGCTATTGAAGTAGCTCCAAGCAGAGACTGACGAGAATCCCTTTCATTGAAAGGGGTTGCCAAGCTTGCAAAATACTACGAGTTTCCTGAAATCTCAGCAAACATTTTTTCACCCAATCTTGATGATACTTGCAGGTAGTGATCAGTACACGAATCTCACTTGGCTCACTAAATTTCGTTCTTCTAGGTTAAACCGTTCCTTTGCAGTAACCGTTTTCATGTTTAGGTTTCACTCTGTTTTCTCCTATATGGATACATGTAGTTGGAACTCTAAATCAAACACGGTTTGTGCTAGCTCTTTGAAACTTGGCACAATAATGTAGTTCCAAGTTCGATCGCTATGGTTTGTGTGCTATTGAAGTAGCCCCAAGCAGAGACTGACGAGAATCCCTTTCATTGAAAGGGGTTACCAGGCTTCCAAAAACTACGAGTTTCCTGAAATCTCAGCAAACATTTTTTCACCCAATCTTGATGATACTTCCATTTAATGATCAGTACACCAATCCCACTTGGCTCGCCAAATTTCGTTCTTCTAGGTTAAACCGTTTCTTTGCAGTAACCGTTTTTCATGTTTAGGTTTCACTCTGTTTTCTCCTATATGGATACATGTAGTTGGAACTCTAAATCAAACACGGTTTGTGCTAGCTCTTTGAAACTTGGCACAATAATGTAGTTCCAAGTTCTATCACTATGGTTTGTGTGCTATTGGAGTAGCCCCAAGCAGAGACTGACGAGAATCCCTTTCATTGAAAGGGGTTGCCAAGCTTCCAAAAAACTACGTGTTTCCTGAAATCTCAGCAAACATTTTTTCACCCAATCTTGATGATACTTCCATTTAATGATCACTACACCAATCCCACTTGGCTCACCAAATTTCGTTCTTCTAGGTTAAACCGTTACTTTGCAGTAACCGTTTTCATGTTTAGGTTTCACTCTGTTTTCTCCTATATGGATACATGTAGTTGGAACTCTAAATCAAACACGGTTTGTGCTAGCTCTTTGAAACTTGGCACAATAATGTAGTTCCAAGTTCTATCGCTATGGTTTGTGTGCTATTGAAGTAGCCCCAAGCAGAGACTGACGGAAGCCCTTTCATTGAAAGGGGTTGCCAAGCTTGCAAAATACTACGAGTTTCCTGAAATCTCAGCAAACATTTTTTCACCCAATCTTGATGATACTTGCAGGTAGTGATCAGTACACGAATCTCACTTGGCTCACTAAATTTCGTTCTTCTAGGTTAAACCGTTCCTTTGCAGTAACCGTTTTCATGTTTAGGTTTCACTCTGTTTTCTCCTATATGGATACATGTAGTTGAACTCTAAATCAAACACGGTTTGTGCTAGCTCTTTGAAACTTGGCACAATAATGTAGTTCCAAGTTCGATCGCTATGGTTTGTGTGCTATTGAAGTAGCCCCAAGCAGAGACTGACGAGAATCACTTTCATTGAAAGGGGTTGCCAGGCTTCCAAAAAAACTACGAGTTTCCTGAAATCTCAGCAAACATTTTTTCACCCAATCTTGATGATACTTCCATTTAATGATCAGTACACCAATCCCACTTGGCTCGCCAAATTTCGTTCTTCTAGGTTAAACCGTTCCTTTGCAGTAACCGTTTTCATGTTTAGGTTTCACTCTGTTTTCTCCTATATGGATACATGTAGTTGGAACTCTAAATCCAACACGGTTTGTGCTAGCTCTTTGAAACTTGGCACAATAATGTAGTTCCAAGTTCTATCGCTATGGTTTGTGTGCTATTGAAGTAGCCCCAAGCAGAGACTTACGAGAATCCCTTTCATTGAAAGGGGTTGCCAAGCTTCCAAAAAACTACGAGTTTCTGAAATCTCAGCAAACACTTTTTCACCCAGTCTTGATGATACTTCCATTTAATGATCAGGACACCAATCCCACTTGGCTCACCAAATTTCGTTCTTCTAGGTTAAACCGTTCCTTTGCAGTAACCGTTTTCATGTTTAGGTTTCACTCTGTTTTCTCCTATATGGATACATGTAGTTGGAACTCTAAATCAAACACGGTTTGTGCTAGCTCTTTGAAACTTGGCACAATAATGTAGTTCCAAGTTCTATCGCTATGGTTTGTGTGCTATTGAAGTAGCCCCAAGCAGAGACTGAAGAGAATCCCTTTCATTGAAAGGGGTTGCCAAGCTTGCAAAATACTACGAGTTTCCTGAAATCTCAGCAAACATTTTTTCACCCAATCTTGATGATACTTGCAGGTAGTGATCAGTACACGAATCTCACTAGGCTCACTAAATTTCGTTCTTCTAGGTTAAACCGTTCCTTTGCAGTAACCGTTTTCATGTTTAGGTTTCACTCTGTTTTCTCCTATATGGATACATGTAGTTGGAACTCTAAATCAAACACGGTTTGTGCTAGCTCTTTGAAACTTGGCACAATAATGTAGTTCCAAGTTCGATCGCTATGGTTTGTGTGCTATTGAAGTAGCCCCAAGCAGAGACTGACGAGAATCACTTTCATTGAAAGGGGTTGCCAGGCTTCCAAAAAACTACGAGTTTCCTAAAATCTCAGCAAATATTTTTTCACCCAATCTTGATGATACTTCCATTTAATGATCAGTACACCAATCCCACTTGGCTCGCCAAATTTCGTTCTTCTAGGTTAAACCGTTCCTTTGCAGTAACCGTTTTCATGTTTAGGTTTCACTCTGTTTTCTCCTATATGGATACATGTAGTTGGAACTCTAAATCAAACACGGTTTGTGCTAGCTCTTTGAAACTTGGCACAATAATGTAGTTCCAAGTTCTATCGCTATGGTTTGTGTGCTATTGAAGTAGCCCCAAGCAGAGACTGACGAGAATCCCTTTCATTGAAAGGGGTTGCCAAGCTTGCAAAATACTACGAGTTTCCTGAAATCTCAGCAAACATTTTTTCACCCAATCTTGATGATACTTGCAGGTAGTGATCAGTACACGAATCTCACTTGGCTCACTAAATTTCGTTCTTCTAGGTTAAACCGTTCCTTTGCAGTAACCGTTTTCATGTTTAGGTTTCACTCTGTTTTCTCCTATATGGATACATGTAGTTGGAACTCTAAATCAAACACGGTTTGTGCTAGCTCTTTGAAACTTGGCACAATAATGTAGTTCCAAGTTCGATCGCTATGGTTTGTGTGCTATTGAAGTAGCCCCAAGCAGAGACTGACGAGAATCACTTTCATTGAAAGGGGTTGCCAGGCTTCCAAAAAACTACGAGTTTCCTGAAATCTCAGCAAACATTTTTTCACCCAATCTTGATGATACTTCCATTTAATGATCAGTACACCAATCCCACTTGGCTCGCCAAATTTCGTTCTTCTAGGTTAAACCGTTCCTTTGCAGTAACCGTTTTCATGTTTAGGTTTCACTCTGTTTTCTCCTATATGGATACATGTAGTTGGAACTCTAAATCCAACACGGTTTGTGCTAGCTCTTTGAAACTTGGCACAATAATGTAGTTCCAAGTTCTATCGCTATGGTTTGTGTGCTATTGAAGTAGCCCCAAGCAGAGACTGACGAGAATCCCTTTCATTGAAAGGGGTTGCCAAGCTTCCAAAAAACTACGAGTTTCCTGAAATCTCAGCAAACATTTTTTCACCCAATCTTGATGATACTTCCATTTAATGATCAGTACACCAATCCCACTTGGCTCACCAAATTTCGTTCTTGTAGGTTAAACCGTTCCTTTGCAGTAACCGTTTTCATGTTTAGGTTTCACTCTGTTTTCTCCTATATGGATACATGTAGTTGGAACTCTAAATCAAACACGGTTTGTGCTAGCTCTTTGAAACTTGGCACAATAATGTAGTTCCAAGTTCTATCGCTATGGTTCTGTGCTATTGAAGTAGCCCCAAGCAGAGACTGACGAGAATCCCTTTCATTGAAAGGGGTTGCCAAGCTTGCAAAATACTACGAGTTTCCTGAAATCTCAGCAAACATTTTTTCACCCAATCTTGATGATACTTGCAGGTAGTGATCAGTACACGAATCTCACTTGGCTCACTAATTTTCATTCTTCTAGGTTAAACCGTTCCTTTGCAGTAACCGTTTTCATGTTTAGGTTTCACTCTGTTTTCTCCTATATGGATACATGTAGTTGGAACTCTAAATCAAACACGGTTTGTGCTAGCTCTTTGAAACTTGGCACAATAAAGTAGTTCCAAGTTCGATCGCTATGGTTTGTGTGCTATTGAAGTAGCCCCAAGCAGAGAGTGACGAGAATCACTTTCATTGAAAGGGGTTGCCAGGCTTCCAAAAAACTACGAGTTCCTGAAATCTCAGCAAACATTTTTTCACCCAATCTTGATGATACTTCCATTTAATGATCAGTACACCAATCCCACTTGGCTCGCCAAATTTCGTTCTTCTAGGTTAAACGTTCCTTTGCAGTAACCGTTTTCATGTTTAGGTTTCACTCTGTTTTCTCCTATATGGATACATGTAGTTGGAACTATAATCAAACACGGTTTGTGCTAGCTCTTTGAAACTTGGCACAATAATGTAGTTCCAAGTTCTATCGCTATGGTTTGTGTGCTATTGAAGTAGCCCCAAGCAGAGACTGACGAGAATCCCTTTCATTGAAAGGGGTTGCCAAGCTTCCAAAAAACTACGAGTTTCCTGAAATCTCAGCAAACATTTTTCACCCAATCTTGATGATACTTCCATTTAATGATCAGTACACCAATCCCACTTGGCTCACCAAATTTCGTTCTTCTAGGTTAAACCGTTCCTTTGCAGTAACCGTTTTCATGTTTAGGTTTCACTCTGTTTTCTCCTATATGGATACATGTAGTTGGAACTCTAAATCAAACACGGTTTGTGCTAGCTCTTTGAAACTTGGCACAATAATGTAGTTCCAAGTTCTATCGCTATGGTTTGTGTGCTATTGAAGTAGCCCCAAGCAGAGACTGACGAGAATCCCTTTCATTGAAAGGGGTTGCCAAGCTTGCAAAATACTACGAGTTTCCTGAAATCTCAGCAAACATTTTTTCACCCAATCTTGATGATACTTGCAGGTAGTGATCAGTACACGAATCTCACTTGGCTCACTAAATTTCGTTCTTCTAGGTTAAACCGTTCCTTTGCAGTAACCGTTTTCATGTTTAGGTTTTACTCTGTTTTCTCCTATATGGATACATGTAGTTGGAACTCTAAATCAAACACGGTTTGTGCTAGCTCTTTGAAACTTGGCACAATAATGTAGTTCCAAGTTCGATCGCTATGGTTTGTGTGCTATTGAAGTAGCCCCAAGCAGAGACTGACGAGAATCACTTTCATTGAAAGGGGTTGCCAGGCTTCCAAAAAACTACGAGTTCCTGAAATCTCAGCAAACATTTTTTCACCCAATCTTGATGATACTTCCATTTAATGATCAGTACACCAATCCCACTTGGCTCGCCAAATTTCGTTCTTCTAGGTTAAACCGTTCCGTTGCAGTAACCGTTTTCATGTTTAGGTTTCACTCTGTTTTCTCCTATATGGATACATGTAGTTGGAACTATAATCAAACACGGTTTGTGCTAGCTCTTTGAAACTTGGCACAATAATGTAGTTCCAAGTTCTATCGCTATGGTTTGTGTGCTATTGAAGTAGCCCCAAGCAGAGACTGACGAGAATCCCTTTCATTGAAAGGGGTTGCCAAGCTTGCAAAATACTACGAGTTTCCTGAAATCTCAGCAAACATTTTTTCACCCAATCTTGATGATACTTGCAGGTAGTGATCAGTACACGAATCTCACTTGGCTCACTAAATTTCGTTCTTCTAGGTTAAACCGTTCCTTTGCAGTAACCGTTTTCATGTTTAGGTTTCACTCTGTTTTCTCCTATATGGATACATGTAGTTGGAACTCTAAATCAAACACGGTTTGTGCTAGCTCTTTGAAACTTGGCACAATAATGTAGTTCCAAGTTCGATCGCTATGGTTTGTGTGCTATTGAAGTAGCCCCAAGCAGAGACTGACGAGAATCCCTTTCATTGAAAGGGGTTACCAGGCTTCCAAAAAACTACGAGTTTCCTGAAATCTCAGCAAACATTTTTTCACCCAATCTTGATGATACTTCCATTTAATGATCAGTACACCAATCCCACTTGGCTCGCCAAATTTCGTTCTTCTAGGTTAAACCGTTCCTTTGCAGTAACCGTTTTCATGTTTAGGTTTCACTCTGTTTTCTCCTATATGGATACATGTAGTTGGAACTCTAAATCAAACACGGTTTGTGCTAGCTCTTTGAAACTTGGCACAATAATGTAGTTCCAAGTTCTATCGCTATGGTTTGTGTGCTATTGGAGTAGCTCCAAGCAGAGACTGACGAGAATCCCTTTCATTGAAAGGGGTTGCCAAGCTTCCAAAAAACTACGAGTTTCCTGAAATCTCAGCAAACATTTTTTCACCCAGTCTTGATGATACTTCCATTTAATGATCAGGACACCAATCCCACTTGGCTCACCAAATTTCGTTCTTCTAGGTTAAACCGTTCCTTTGCAGTAACCGTTTTCATGTTTAGGTTTCACTCTGTTTTCTCCTATATGGATACATGTAGTTGGAACTCTAAATCAAACACGGTTTGTGCTAGCTCTTTGAAACTTGGCACAATAATGTAGTTCCAAGTTCAATCGCTATGGTTTTTGTGCTATTGAAGAAACCCCAAGCAGAGACTGACGAGAATCCCTTTCATTGAAAGGGGTTGCCAAGCTTCCAAAAAACTACGAGTTTCCTGAAATCTCAGCAAACATTTTTTCACCCAATCTTGATGATACTTCCATTTAATGATCAGTACACAATCCCACTTGGCTCACCAAATTTCGTTCTTCTAGGTTAAACCGTTCCTTTGCAGTAACCATTTTCATGTTTAGGTTTCACTCTGTTTTCTCCTATATGGATACATGTAGTTGGAACTCTAAATCAAACACGGTTTGTGCTAGCTCTTTGAAACTTGGCACAATAATGTAGTTCCAAGTTCTATCGCTATGGTTTGTGTGCTATTGAAGTAGCCCCAAGCAGAGACTGACGAGAATCCCTTTCATTGAAAGGGGTTGCCAAGCTTGCAAAATACTACGAGTTTCCTGAAATCTCAGCAAACATTTTTTCACCCAATCTTGATGATACTTGCAGGTAGTGATCAGTACACGAATCTCACTTGGCTCACTAAATTTCGTTCTTCTAGGTTAAACCGTTCCTTTGCAGTAACCGTTTTCATGTTTAGGTTTCACTCTGTTTTCTCCTATATGGATACATGTAGTTGGAACTCTAAATCAAACACGGTTTGTGCTAGCTCTTTGAAACTTGGCACAATAATGTAGTTCCAAGTTCGATCGCTATGGTTTGTGTGCTATTGAAGTAGCCCCAAGCAGAGACTGACGAGAATCCCTTTCATTGAAAGGGGTTGCCAAGCTTCCAAAAAACTACGAGTTTCCTGAAATCTCAGCAAACATTTTTTCACCCAATCTTGATGATACTTCCATTTAATGATCAGTACACCAATCCCACTTGGATCACCAAATTTCGTTCTTCTGGGTTAAACCGTTCCTTTGCAGTAACCGTTTTCATGTTTAGGTTTCACTCTGTTTTCTCCTATATGGATACATGTAGTTGGAACTCTAAATCAAACACGGTTTGTGCTAGCTCTTTGAAACTTGGCACAATAATGTAGTTCCAAGTTCTATCGCTATGGTTTGTGTGCTATTGAAGTAGCCCCAAGCAGAGACTGACGAGAATCCCTTTCATTGAAAGGGGTTGCCAAGCTTGCAAAATACTACGAGTTTCCTGAAATCTCAGCAAACATTTTTTCACCCAATCTTGATGATACTTGCAGGTAGTGATCAGTACACGAATCCCACTTGGCTCACTAAATTTCGTTCTTCTAGGTTAAACCGTTCCTTTGCACTAACCGTTTTCATGTTTAGGTTTCACTCTGTTTTCTCCTATATGGATACATGTAGTTGGAACTCTAAATCAAACACGGTTTGTGCTAGCTCTTTGAAACTTGGCACAATAATGTAGTTCCAAGTTCGATCGCTATGGTTTGTGTGCTATTGAAGTAGCCCCAAGCAGAGACTGACGAGAATCACTTTCATTGAAAGGGGTTGCCAGGCTTCCAAAAAACTACGAGTTTCCTGAAATCTCAGCAAATATTTTTTCACCCAATCTTGATGATACTTCCATTTAATGATCAGTACACCAATCCCACTTGGCTCGCCAAATTTCGTTCTTCTAGGTTAAACCGTTCCTTTGCAGTAACCGTTTTCATGTTTAGGTTTCACTCTGTTTTCTCCTATATGGATACATGTAGTTGGAACTCTAAATCAAACACGGTTTGTGCTAGCTCTTTGAAACTTGGCACAATAATGTAGTTCCAAGTTCTATCGCTATGGTTTGTGTGCTATTGAAGTAGCCCCAAGCAGAGACTGACGAGAATCCCTTTCATTGAAAGGGGTTGCCAAGCTTCCAAAAAACTACGAGTTTCCTGAAATCTCAGCAAACATTTTTTCACCCAGTCTTGATGATACTTCCATTTAATGATCAGGACACCAATCCCACTTGGCTCACCAAATTTCGTTCTTCTAGGTTAAACCGTTCCTTTGCAGTAACCGTTTTCATGTTTAGGTTTCACTCTGTTTTCTCCTATATGGATACATGTAGTTGGAACTCTAAATCAAACACGGTTTGTGCTAGCTCTTTGAAACTTGGCACAATAATGTAGTTCCAAGTTCTATCGCTATGGTTTTGTGTGCTATTGAAGTAGCCCCAAGCAGAGACTGACGAGAATCCTTTCATTGAAAGGGGTTGCCAAGCTTGCAAAATACTACGAGTTTCCTGAAATCTCAGCAAACATTTTTTCACCCAATCTTGATGATACTTGCAGGTAGTGATCAGTACACGAATCTCACTAGGCTCACTAAATTTCGTTCTTCTAGGTTAAACCGTTCCTTTGCAGTAACCGTTTTCATGTTTAGGTTTCACTCTGTTTTCTCCTATATGGATACATGTAGTTGGAACTCTAAATCAAACACGGTTTGTGCTAGCTCTTTGAAACTTGGCACAATAATGTAGTTCCAAGTTCGATCGCTATGGTTTGTGTGCTATTGAAGTAGCCCCAAGCAGAGACTGACGAGAATCACTTTCATTGAAAGGGGTTGCCAGGCTTCCAAAAAACTACGAGTTTCCTGAAATCTCAGCAAATATTTTTTCACCCAATCTTGATGATACTTCCATTTAATGATCAGTACACCAATCCCACTTGGCTCGCCAAATTTCGTTCTTCTAGGTTAAACCGTTCCTTTGCAGTAACCGTTTTCATGTTTAGGTTTCACTCTGTTTTCTCCTATATGGATACATGTAGTTGGAACTCTAAATCAAACACGGTTTGTGCTAGCTCTTTGAAACTTGGCACAATAATGTAGTTCCAAGTTCTATCGCTATGGTTTGTGTGCTATTGAAGTAGCCCCAAGCAGAGACTGACGAGAATCCCTTTCATTGAAAGGGGTTGCCAAGCTTGCAAAATACTACGAGTTTCCTGAAATCTCAGCAAACATTTTTTTCACCCAATCTTGATGATACTTGCAGGTAGTGATCAGTACACGAATCTCACTTGGCTCACTGAATTTCGTTCTTCTAGGTTAAACCGTTCCTTTGCAGTAACCGTTTTCATGTTTAGGTTTCACTCTGTTTTCTCCTATATGGATACATGTAGTTGGAACTCTAAATCAAACACGGTTTGTGCTAGCTCTTTGAAACTTGGCACAATAATGTAGTTCCAAGTTCGATCGCTATGGTTTGTGTGCTATTGAAGTAGCCCCAAGCAGAGACTGACGAGAATCACTTTCATTGAAAGGGGTTGCCAGGCTTCCAAAAACTACGAGTTTCCTGAAATCTCAGCAAACATTTTTTCACCCAATCTTGATGATACTTCCATTTAATGATCAGTACACCAATCCCACTTGGCTCGCCAAATTTCGTTCTTCTAGGTTAAACCGTTCCTTTGCAGTAACCGTTTTCATGTTTAGGTTTCACTCTGTTTTCTCCTATATGGATACATGTAGTTGGAACTCTAAATCCAACACGGTTTGTGCTAGCTCTTTGAAACTTGGCACAATAATGTAGTTCCAAGTTCTATCGCTATGGTTTGTGTGCTATTGAAGTAGCCCCAAGCAGAGACTGACGAGAATCCCTTTCATTGAAAGGGTTGCCAAGCTTCCAAAAAACTACGAGTTTCCTGAAATCTCAGCAAACACTTTTTCACCCAGTCTTGATGATACTTCCATTTAATGATCAGGACACCAATCCCACTTGGCTCACCAAATTTCGTTCTTCTAGGTTAAACCGTTCCTTTGCAGTAACCGTTTTCATGTTTAGGTTTCACTCTGTTTTCTCCTATATGGATACATGTAGTTGGAACTCTAAATCAAACACGGTTTGTGCTAGCTCTTTGAAACTTGGCACAATAATGTAGTTCCAAGTTCTATCGCTATGGTTTGTGTGCTATTGAAGTAGCCCAAGCAGAGACTGACGAGAATCCCTTTCATTGAAAGGGGTTGCCAAGCTTCCAAAAAACTACGAGTTTCCTGAAATCTCAGCAAACATTTTTTCACCCAATCTTGATGATACTTCCATTTAATGATCAGTACACCAATCCACTTGGCTCACCAAATTTCGTTCTTCTAGGTTAAACCGTTACTTTGCAGTAACCGTTTTCATGTTTAGGTTTCACTCTGTTTTCTCCTATATGGATACATGTAGTTGGAACTCTAAATCAAACACGGTTTGTGCTAGCTCTTTGAAACTTGGCACAATAATGTAGTTCCAAGTTCTATCGCTATGGTTTGTGTGCTATTGAAGTAGCCCCAAGCAGAGACTGACGAGAATCCTTTCATTGAAAGGG
Source organism: Urocitellus parryii (assembly GCF_045843805.1). Classification (NCBI taxonomy): domain Eukaryota; kingdom Metazoa; phylum Chordata; class Mammalia; order Rodentia; family Sciuridae; genus Urocitellus; species Urocitellus parryii. The sequence continues at coordinate 15,692 of NW_027551892.1, forward strand.
GTTGCCAAGCTTGCAAAATACTACGAGTTTCCTGAAATCTCAGCAAACATTTTTTCACCCAATCTTGATGATACTTGCAGGTAGTGATCAGTACACGAATCTCACTAGGCTCACTAAATTTCGTTCTTCTAGGTTAAACCGTTCCTTTGCAGTAACCGTTTTCATGTTTAGGTTTCACTCTGTTTTCTCCTATATGGATACATGTAGTTGGAACTCTAAATCAAACACGGTTTGTGCTAGCTCTTTGAAACTTGGCACAATAATGTAGTTCCAAGTTCGATCGCTATGGTTTGTGTGCTATTGAAGTAGCCCCAAGCAGAGACTGACGAGAATCCCTTTCATTGAAAGGGGTTGCCAGGCTTCCAAAAAACTACGAGTTTCCTGAAATCTCAGCAAATATTTTTTCACCCAATCTTGATGATACTTCCATTTAATGATCAGTACACCAATCCCACTTGGCTCGCCAAATTTCGTTCTTCTAAGTTAAACCGTTCCTTTGCAGTAACCGTTTTCATGTTTAGGTTTCACTCTGTTTTCTCCTATATGGATACATGTAGTTGGAACTCTAAATCAAACACGGTTTGTGCTAGCTCTTTGAAACTTGGCACAATAATGTAGTTCCAAGTTCTATCGCTATGGTTTGTGTGCTATTGAAGTAGCCCCAAGCAGAGACTGACGAGAATCCCTTTCATTGAAAGGGGTTGCCAAGCTTGCAAAATACTACGAGTTTCCTGAAATCTCAGCAAACATTTTTTTCACCCAATCTTGATGATACTTGCAGGTAGTGATCAGTACACGAATCTCACTTCGCTCACTAAATTTCGTTCTTCTAGGTTAAACCGTTCCTTTGCAGTAACCGTTTTCATGTTTAGGTTTCACTCTGTTTTCTCCTATATGGATACATGTAGTTGGAACTCTAAATCAAACACGGTTTGTGCTAGCTCTTTGAAACTTGGCACAATAATGTAGTTCCAAGTTCGATCGCTATGGTTTGTGTGCTATTGAAGTAGCCCCAAGCAGAGACTGACGAGAATCACTTTCATTGAAAGGGGTTGCCAGGCTTCCAAAAAACTACGAGTTTCCTGAAATCTCAGCAAACATTTTTTCACCCAATCTTGATGATACTTCCATTTAATGATCAGTACACCAATCCCACTTGGCTCGCCAAATTTCGTTCTTCTAGGTTAAACCGTTCCTTTGCAGTAACCGTTTTCATGTTTAGGTTTCACTCTGTTTTCTCCTATATGGATACATGTAGTTGGAACTCTAAATCCAACACGGTTTGTGCTAGCACTTTGAAACTTGGCACAATAATGTAGTTCCAACTTCTATCGCTATGGTTTGTGTGCTATTGAAGTAGCCCCAAGCAGAGACTGACGAGAATCCCTTTCATTGAAAGGGGTTGCCAAGCATGCAAAATACTACGAGTTTCCTGAAATCTCAGCAAACACTTTTTCACCCAGTCTTGATGATACTTCCATTTAATGATCAGTACACCAATCCCACTTGGCTCACCAAATTTCGTTCTTCTAGGTTAAACCGTTCCTTTGCAGTAACCGTTTTCATGTTTAGGTTTCACTCTGTTTTCTCCTATATGGATACATGCAGTTGGAACTCTAAATCAAACACGGTTTGTGCTAGCTCTTTGAAACTTGGCACAATAATGTAGTTCCAAGTTCTATCGCTATGGTTTGTGTGCTATTGAAGTAGCCCCAAGCAGAGACTGACGAGAATCCCTTTCATTGAAAGGGGTTGCCAAGCTTCCAAAAAACTACGAGTTTCCTGAAATCTCAGCAAACATTTTTTCACCCAATCTTGATGATACTTCCATTTAATGATCAGTACACCAATCCCACTTGGCTCACCAAATTTCGTTCTTCTAGGTTAAACCGTTACTTTGCAGTAACCGTTTTCATGTTTAGGTTTCACTCTGTTTTCTCCTATATGGATACATGTAGTTGGAACTCTAAATCAAACACGGTTTGTGCTAGCTCTTTGAAAGTTGGCACAATAATGTAGTTCCAAGTTCTATCGCTATGGTTTGTGTGCTATTGAAGTAGCCCCAAGCAGAGACTGACGAGAATCCCTTTCATTGAAAGGGGTTGCCAAGCTTGCAAAATACTACGAGTTTCCTGAAATCTCAGCAAACATTTTTTCACCCAATCTTGATGATACTTGCAGGTAGTGATCAGTACACGAATCTCACTTGGCTCACTAAATTTCGTTCTTCTAGGTTAAACCGTTCCTTTGCAGTAACCGTTTTCATGTTTAGGTTTCACTCTGTTTTCTCCTATATGGATACATGTAGTTGGAACTCTAAATCAAACACGGTTTGTGCTAGCTCTTTGAAACTTGGCACAATAATGTAGTTCCAAGTTCGATCGCTATGGTTTGTGTGCTATTGAAGTAGCCCCAAGCAGAGACTGACGAGAATCACTTTCATTGAAAGGGGTTGCCAGGCTTCCAAAAAACTACGAGTTTCCTGAAATCTCAGCAAACATTTTTTCACCCAATCTTGATGATACTTCCATTTAATGATCAGTACACCAATCCCACTTGGCTCGCCAAATTTCGTTCTTCTAGGTTAAACCGTTCCTTTGCAGTAACCGTTTTCATGTTTAGGTTTCACTCTGTTTTCTCCTATATGGATACATGTAGTTGGAACTATAATCAAACACGGTTTGTGCTAGCTCTTTGAAACTTGGCACAATAATGTAGTTCCAAGTTCTATCGCTATGGTTTGTGTGCTATTGAAGTAGCCCCAAGCAGAGACTGACGAGAATCTCTTTCATTGAAAGGGGTTACCAAGCATGCAAAATACTACGAGTTTCCTGAAATCTCAGCAAACATTTTTTCACCCAATCTTGATGATACTTGCAGGTAGTGATCAGTACACGAATCTCACTTGGCTCACTAAATTTCGTTCTTCTAGGTTAAACCGTTCCTTTGCAGTAACCGTTTTCATGTTTAGGTTTCACTCTGTTTTCTCCTATATGGATACATGTAGTTGGAACTCTAAATCAAACACGGTTTGTGCTAGCTCTTTGAAACTTGGCACAATAATGTAGTTCCAAGTTCGATCGCTATGGTTTGTGTGCTATTGAAGTAGCCCCAAGCAGAGACTGACGAGAATCCCTTTCATTGAAAAGGGTTACCAGGCTTCCAAAAAACTACGAGTTTCCTGAAATCTCAGCAAACATTTTTTCACCCAATCTTGATGATACTTCCATTTAATGATCAGTACACCAATCCCACTTGGCTCGCCAAATTTCGTTCTTCTAGGTTAAACCGTTCCTTTGCAGTAACCGTTTTCATGTTTAGGTTTCACTCTGTTTTCTCCTATATGGATACATGTAGTTGGAACTCTAAATCAAACACGGTTTGTGCTAGCTCTTTGAAACTTGGCACAATAATGTAGTTCCAAGTTCTATCGCTATGGTTTGTGTGCTATTGGAGTAGCCCCAAGCAGAGACTGACGAGAATCCCTTTCATTGAAAGGGGTTGCCAAGCTTCCAAAAAACTACGAGTTTCCTGAAATCTCAGCAAACATTTTTTCACCCAGTCTTGATGATACTTCCATTTAATGATCAGGACACCAATCCCACTTGGCTCACCAAATTTCGTTCTTCCAAGTTAAACCGTTCCTTTGCAGTAACCGTTTTCATGTTTAGGTTTCACTCTGTTTTCTCCTATATGGATACATGTAGTTGGAACTCTAAATCAAACACGGTTTGTGCTAGCTCTTTGAAACTTGGCACAATAATGTAGTTCCAAGTTCTATCGCTATGGTTTTTGTGCTATTGAAGTAACCCCAAGCAGAGACTGACGAGAATCCCTTTCATTGAAAGGGGTTGCCAAGCTTCCAAAAAACTACGAGTTTCCTGAAATCTCAGCAAACATTTTTTCACCCAATCTTGATGATACTTCCATTTAATGATCAGTACACCAATCCCACTTGGCTCACCAAATTTCGTTCTTCTAGGTTAAACCGTTACTTTGCAGTAACCGTTTTCATGTTTAGGTTTCACTCTGTTTTCTCCTATATGGATACATGTAGTTGGAACTCTAAATCAAACACGGTTTGTGCTAGCTCTTTGAAACTTGGCACAATAATGTAGTTCCAAGTTCTATCGCTATGGTTGTGTGCTATTGAAGTAGCCCCAAGCAGAGACTGACGAGAATCCCTTTCATTGAAAGGGGTTGCCAAGCTTGCAAAATACTACGAGTTTCCTGAAATCTCAGCAAACATTTTTCACCCAATCTTGATGATACTTGCAGGTAGTGATCAGTACACGAATCTCACTTGGCTCCACTAAATTTCGTTCTTCTAGGTTAAACCGTTCCTTTGCAGTAACCGTTTTCATGTTTAGGTTTCACTCTGTTTTCTCCTATATGGATACATGTAGTTGGAACTCCTAAATCAAACACGGTTTGTGCTAGCTCTTTGAAAGTTGGCACAATAATGTAGTTCCAAGTTCGATCGCTATGGTTTGTGTGCTATTGAAGTAGCCCCAAGCAGAGACTGACGAGAATCCCTTTCATTGAAAGGGGTTGCCAAGCTTCCAAAAAACTACGATTTTCCTGAAATCTCAGCAAACATTTTTTCACCCAATCTTGATGATACTTCCATTTAATGATCAGTACACCAATCCCACTTGGATCACCAAATTTCGTTCTTCTAGGTTAAACCGTTCCTTTGCAGTAACCGTTTTCATGTTTAGGTTCACTCTGGTTTTCTCCTATATGGATACATGTAGTTGGAACTCTAAATCAAACACGGTTTGTGCTAGCTCTTTGAAACTTGGCACAATAATGTAGTTCCAAGTTCTATCGCTATGGTTTGTGTGCTATTGAAGTAGCCCAAGCAGAGACTGACGAGAATCCCTTTCATTGAAAGGGTTGCCAAGCTTGCAAAATACTACGAGTTTCCTGAAATCTCAGCAAACATTTTTCACCCAATCTTGATGATACTTCCATTTAATGATCAGTACACCAATCCCACTTGGCTCGCCAAATTTCGTTCTTCTAGGTTAAACCGTTCCTTTGCAGTAACCGTTTTCATGTTTAGGTTTCACTCTGTTTTCTCCTATATGGATACATGTAGTTGGAACTCTAAATCAAACACGGTTTGTGCTAGCTCTTTGAAACTTGGCACAATAATGTAGTTCCAAGTTCTATCGCTATGGTTTGTGTGCTATTGAAGTAGCCCCAAGCAGAGACTGACGAGAATCCCTTTCATTGAAAGGGGTTGCCAAGCTTGCAAAATACTACGAGTTTCCTGAAAACTCAGCAAACATTTTTTCACCCAATCTTGATGATACTCCATTTAATGATCAGTACACCAATCCACTTGGCTCGCCAAATTTCGTTCTTCTAGGTTAAACCGTTCCTTTGCAGTAACCGTTTTCATGTTTAGGTTTCACTCTGTTTTCTCCTATATCGATACATGTAGTTGGAACTCTAAATCAAACACGGTTTGTGCTAGCTCTTTGAAACTTGGCACAATAATGTAGTTCCAAGTTCGATCGCTATGGTTTGTGTGCTATTGAAGTAGCCCCAAGCAGAGACTGACGAGAATCACTTTCATTGAACGGGGTTGCCAGGCTTCCAAAAAACTGGGAGTTTCCTGAAATCTCAGCAAACATTTTTCACCCAATCTTGATGATACTTGCAGTAGTGATCAGTACACGAATCTCACTTGGCTCACTAAATTCGTTCTTCTAGGTTAAACCGTTCCTTTGCAGTAACCGTTTTCATGTTTAGGTTTCACTCTGTTTTCTCCTATATGGATACATGTAGTTGGAACTCTAAATCAAACACGGTTTGTGCTAGCTCTTTGAAACTTGGCACAATAATGTAGTTCCAAGTTCTATCGCTATGGTTTGTGTGCTATTGAAGTAGCCCCAAACAGAGACTGACGAGAATCCCTTCATTGAAAGGGGTTGCCAAGCTTGCAAAATACTACGAGTTTCCTGAAATCTCAGCAAACATTTTTTCACCCAATCTTGATGATACTTGCAGGTAGTGATCAGTACACGAATCTCACTTGGCTCACTAAATTTCGTTCTTTTAGGTTAAACCGTTCCTTTGCAGTAACCGTTTTCATGTTTAGGTTTCACTCTGTTTTCTCCTATATGGATACATGTAGTTGGAACTCTAAATCAAACACGGTTTGTGCTAGCTCTTTGAAACTTGGCACAATAATGTAGTTCCAAGTTCGATCGCTATGGTTTGTGTGCTATTGAAGTAGCCCCAAGCAGAGACTGACGAGAATCACTTTCATTGAAAGGGGTTGCCAGGCTTCCAAAAAACTACGAGTTTCCTGAAATCTCAGCAAACATTTTTTCACCCAATCTTGATGATACTTCCATTTAATGATCAGTACACCAATCCCACTTGGCTCGCCAAATTCGTTCTTCTAGGTTAAACCGTTCCTTTGCAGTAACCGTTTTTCATGTTTAGGTTTCACTCTGTTTTCTCCTATATGGATACATGTAGTTGGAACTCTAAATCCAACACGGTTTGTGCTAGCTCTTTGAAACTTGGCACAATAATGTAGTTCCAAGTTCTATCGCTATGGTTTGTGTGCTATTGAAGTAGCCCCAAGCAGAGACTGACGAGAATCCCTTTCATTGAAAGGGGTTGCCAAGCTTCCACAAAACTACGAGTTTCCTGAAATCTCAGCAAACACTTTTTCACCCAGTCTTGATGATACTTCCATTTAATGATCAGGACACCAATCCCACTTGGCTCACCAAATTTCGTTCTTCTAGGTTAAACCGTTCCTTTGCAGTAACCGTTTTCATGTTTAGGTTTCACTCTGTTTTCTCCTATATGGATACATGTAGTTGGAACTCTAAATCAAACACGGTTTGTGCTAGCTCTTTGAAACTTGGCACAATAATGTAGTTCCAAGTTCTATCGCTATGGTTTGTGTGCTATTGAAGTAGCCCCAAGCAGAGACTGACGAGAATCCCTTTCATTGAAAGGGGTTGCCAAGCTTCCAAAAAACTACGAGTTTCCTGAAATCTCAGCAAACATTTTTTCACCCAATCTTGATGACACTTCCATTTAATGATCAGTACACCAATCCCACTTGGCTCACCAAATTTCGTTCTTCTAGGTTAAACCGTTACTTTGCAGTAACCGTTTTCATGTTTAGGTTTCACTCTGTTTTCTCCTATATGGATACATGTAGTTGGAACTCTAAATCAAACACGGTTTGTGCTAGCTCTTTGAAAGTTGGCACAATAATGTAGTTCCAAGTTCTATCGCTATGGTTTGTGTGCTATTGAAGTAGCCCCAAGCAGAGACTGACGAGAATCCTTTCATTGAAAGGGGTTGCCAAGCTTGCAAAATACTACGAGTTTCCTGAAATCTCAGCAAACATTTTTCACCCAATCTTGATGATACTTGCAGGTAGTGATCAGTACACGAATCTCACTTGGCTCACTAATTTTCGTTCTTCTAGGTTAACCGTTCCTTTGCAGTAACCGTTTTCATGTTTAGGTTTCACTCTGTTTTCTCCTATATGGATACATGTAGTTGGAACTCTAAATCAAACACGGTTTGTGCTAGCTCTTTGAAACTTGGCACAATAATGTAGTTCCAAGTTCGATCGCTATGGTTTGTGTGCTATTGAAGTAGCCCCAAGCAGAGACTGACGAGAATCACTTTCATTGAAAGGGGTTGCCAGGCTTCCAAAAAACTACGAGTTCCTGAAATCTCAGCAAACATTTTTTCACCCAATCTTGATGATACTTCCATTTAATGATCAGTACACCAATCCCACTTGGCTCGCCAAATTTCGTTCTTCTAGGTTAAACCGTTCCTTTGCAGTAACCGTTTTCATGTTTAGGTTTCACTCTGTTTTCTCCTATATGGATACATGTAGTTGGAACTATAATCAAACACGGTTTGTGCTAGCTCTTTGAAACTTGGCACAATAATGTAGTTCCAAGTTCTATCGCTATGGTTTGTGTGCTATTGAAGTAGCCCCAAGCAGAGACTGACGAGAATCCCTTTCATTGAAAGGGGTTGCCAAGCTTCCAAAAAACTACGAGTTTCCTGAAATCTCAGCAAACATTTTTTCACCCAATCTTGATGATACTTGCAGGTAGTGATCAGTACACGAATCTCACTTGGCTCACTAAATTTCGTTCTTCTAGGTTAAACCGTTCCTTTGCAGTAACCGTTTTCATGTTTAGGTTTCACTCTGTTTTCTCCTATATGGATACATGTAGTTGGAACTCTAAATCAAACACGGTTTGTGCTAGCTCTTTGAAACTTGGCACAATAATGTAGTTCCAAGTTCGATCGCTATGGTTTGTGTGCTATTGAAGTAGCCCCAAGCAGAGACTGACGAGAATCACTTTCATTGAAAGGGGTTGCCAGGCTTCCAAAAAACTACGAGTTCCTGAAATCTCAGCAAACATTTTTCACCCAATCTTGATGATACTTCCATTTAATGATCAGTACACCAATCCCACTTGGCTCGCCAAATTTCGTTCTTCTAGGTTAAACCGTTCCTTTGCAGTACCGTTTTCATGTTTAGGTTTCACTCTGTTTTCTCCTATATGGATACATGTAGTTGGAACTATAATCAAACACGGTTTGTGCTAGCTCTTTGAAACTTGGCACAATAATGTAGTTCCAAGTTCGATCGCTATGGTTTGGTGTGCTATTGAAGTAGCCCCAAGCAGAGACTGACGAGAATCACTTTCATTGAACGGGGTTGCCAGGCTTCCAAAAAACTGGGAGTTTCCTGAATCTCAGCAAACATTTTTCACCCAATCTTGATGATACTTGCAGGTAGTGATCAGTACACGAATCTCACTCACTAATTTCGTTCTTCTAGGGTTAAACCGTTCCTTTGCAGTAACCGTTTTCATGTTTAGGTTTCACTCTGTTTTCTCCTATATGGATACATGTAGTTGGAACTCTAAATCAAACACGGTTTGTGCTAGCTCTTTGAAACTTGGCACAATAATGTAGTTCCAAGTTCTATCGCTATGGTTTGTGTGCTATTGAAGTAGCCCCAAACAGAGACTGACGAGAATCCCTTTCATTGAAAGGGGTTGCCAAGCTTGCAAAATACTACGAGTTTCCTGAAATCTCAGCAAACATTTTTTCACCCAATCTTGATGATACTTGCAGGTAGTGATCAGTACACGAATCTCTCTTGGCTCACTAAATTTCGTTCTTTTAGGTTAAACCGTTCCTTTGCAGTAACCGTTTTCATGTTTAGGTTTCACTCTGTTTTTCTCCTATATGGATACATGTAGTTGGAACTCTAAATCAAACACGGTTTGTGCTAGCTCTTTGAAACTTGGCACAATAATGTAGTTCCAAGTTCGATCGCTATGGTTTGTGTGCTATTGAAGTAGCCCCAAGCAGAGACTGACGAGAATCACTTTCATTGAAAGGGGTTGCCAGGCTTCCAAAAAACTACGAGTTTCCTGAAATCTCAGCAAACATTTTTTCACCCAATCTTGATGATACTTCCATTTAATGATCAGTACACCAATCCCACTTGGCTCGCCAAATTTCGTTCTTCTAGGTTAAACCGTTCCTTTGCAGTAACCGTTTTCATGTTTAGGTTTCACTCTGTTTTCTCCTATATGGATACATGTAGTTGGAACTCTAAAATCCAACACGGTTTGTGCTAGCTCTTTGAAACTTGGCACAATAATGTAGTTCCAAGTTCTATCGCTATGGTTTGTGTGCTATTGAAGTAGCCCCAAGCAGAGACTGACGAGAATCCCTTTCATTGAAAGGGGTTGCCAAGCTTCCACAAAACTACGAGTTTCCTGAAATCTCAGCAAACACTTTTTCACCCAGTCTTGATGATACTTCCATTTAATGATCAGGACACCAATCCCACTTGGCTCACCAAATTTCGTTCTTCTAGGTTAAACCGTTCCTTTGCAGTAACCGTTTTCATGTTTAGGTTTCACTCTGTTTTCTCCTATATGGATACATGTAGTTGGAACTCTAAATCAAACACGGTTTGTGCTAGCTCTTTGAAACTTGGCACAATAATGTAGTTCCAAGTTCTATCGCTATGGTTTGTGTGCTATTGAAGTAGCCCAAGCAGAGACTGACGAGAATCCCTTCATTGAAAGGGGTTGCCAAGCTTCCAAAAAACTACGAGTTTCCTGAAATCTCAGCAACATTTTTCACCCAATCTTGATGACACTTCCATTTAATGATCAGTACACCAATCCCACTTGGCTCACCAAATTTCGTTCTTCTAGGTTAAACCGTTACTTTGCAGTAACCGTTTTCATGTTTAGGTTTCACTCTGTTTTCTCCTATATGGATACATGTAGTTGGAACTCTAAATCAAACACGGTTTGTGCTAGCTCTTTGAAAGTTGGCACAATAATGTAGTTCCAAGTTCTATCGCTATGGTTTGTGTGCTATTGAAGTAGCCCCAAGCAGAGACTGACGAGAATCCCTTTCATTGAAAGGGGTTGCCAGCTTGCAAAATACTACGAGTTTCCTGAAATCTCAGCAAACATTTTTTCACCCAATCTTGATGATACTTGCAGGTAGTGATCAGTACACGAATCTCACTTGGCTCACTAATTTTCGTTCTTCTAGGTTAAACCGTTCCTTTGCAGTAACCGTTTTCATGTTTAGGTTTCACTCTGTTTTCTCCTATATGGATACATGTAGTTGGAACTCTAAATCAAACACGGTTTTGTGCTAGCTCTTTGAAACTTGGCACAATAATGTAGTTCCAAGTTCGATCGCTATGGTTTGTGTGCTATTGAAGTAGCCCAAGCAGAGACTGACGAGAATCACTTTCATTGAAAGGGGTTGCCAGGCTTCCAAAAAACTACGAGTTCCTGAAATCTCAGCAAACATTTTTTTCACCCAATCTTGATGATACTTCCATTTAATGATCAGTACACCAATCCCACTTGGCTCGCCAAATTTCGTTCTTCTAGGTTAAACCGTTCCTTTGCAGTAACCGTTTTCATGTTTAGGTTTCACTCTGTTTTCTCCTATATGGATACATGTAGTTGGAACTATAATCAAACACGGTTTGTGCTAGCTCTTTGAAACTTGGCACAATAATGTAGTTCCAAGTTCTATCGCTATGGTTTGTGTGCTATTGAAGTAGCCCCAAGCAGAGACTGACGAGAATCCCTTTCATTGAAAGGGGTTGCCAAGCTTCCAAAAAACTACGAGTTTCCTGAAATCTCAGCAAACATTTTTCACCCAATCTTGATGATACTTGCAGGTAGTGATCAGTACACGAATCTCACTTGCTCACTAAATTTCGTTCTTCTAGGTTAAACGTTCCTTTGCAGTAACCGTTTTCATGTTTAGGTTTCACTCTGTTTTCTCCTATATGGATACATGTAGTTGGAACTCTAAATCAAACACGGTTTGTGCTAGCTCTTTGAAACTTGGCACAATAATGTAGTTCCAAGTTCGATCGCTATGGTTTGTGTGCTATTGAAGTAGCCCCAAGCAGAGACTGACGAGAATCACTTTCATTGAAAGGGGTTGCCAGGCTTCCAAAAAACTACGAGTTCCTGAAATCTCAGCAAACATTTTTTCACCCAATCTTGATGATACTTCCATTTAATGATCAGTACACCAATCCCACTTGGCTCGCCAAATTTCGTCTTCTAGGTTAAACCGTTCCTTTGCAGTAACCGTTTTCATGTTTAGGTTTCACTCTGTTTTCTCCTATATGGATACATGTAGTTGGAACTATAATCAAACACGGTTTGTGCTAGCTCTTTGAAACTTGGCACAATAATGTAGTTCCAAGTTCTATCGCTATGGTTTGTGTGCTATTGAAGTAGCCCCAAGCAGAGACTGACGAGAATCACTTTCATTGAAAGGGGTTGCCAAGCTTCCAAAAAACTACGAGTTTCCTGAAATCTCAGCAAACATTTTTTCACCCAATCTTGATGATACTTGCAGGTAGTGATCAGTACACGAATCTCACTTGGCTCACTAAATTTCGTTCTTCTAGGTTAAACCGTTCCTTTGCAGTAACCGTTTTCATGTTTAGGTTTCACTCTGTTTTCTCCTATATGGATACATGTAGTTGGAACTCTAAATCAAACACGGTTTGTGCTAGCTCTTTGAAACTTGGCACAATAATGTAGTTCCAAGTTCGATCGCTATGGTTTGTGTGCTATTGAAGTAGCCCCAAGCAGAGACTGACGAGAATCACTTTCATTGAAAGGGGTTGCCAGGCTTCCAAAAAACTACGAGTTCCTGAAATCTCAGCAAACATTTTTTCACCCAATTCTTGATGATACTTCCATTTAATGATCAGTACACCAATCCCACTTGGCTCGCCAAATTTCGTTCTTCTAGGTTAAACCGTTACTTTGCAGTAACCGTTTTCATGTTTAGGTTTCACTCTGTTTTCTCCTATATGGATACATGTAGTTGGAACTATAATCAAACACGGTTTGTGCTAGCTCTTTGAAACTTGGCACAATAATGTAGTTCCAAGTTCTATCGCTATGGTTTGTGTGCTATTGAAGTAGCCCCCAAGGCAGAGACTGACGAGAATCCCTTTCATTGAAAGGGGTTGCCAAGCTTGCAAAATACTACGAGTTTCCTGAAATCTCAGCAAACATTTTTTCACCCAATCTTGATCATACTTGCAGGTAGTGATCAGTACACGAATCTCACTTGGCTCACTAAATTTCGTTCTTCTAGGTTAAACCGTTCCTTTGCAGTAACCGTTTTCATGTTTAGGTTTCACTCTGTTTTCTCCTATATGGATACATGTAGTTGGAACTCTAAATCAAACACGGTTTGTGCTAGCTCTTTGAAACTTGGCACAATAATGTAGTTCCAAGTTCGATCGCTATGGTTTGTGTGCTATTGAAGTAGCCCCAAGCAGAGACTGACGAGAATCCCTTTCATTGAAAGGGGTTGCCAAGCTTCCAAAAACTACGAGTTTCCTGAAATCTCAGCAAACATTTTTTCACCCAATCTTGATGATACTTCCATTTAATGATCAGTACACCAATCCACTTGGCTCACCAAATTTCGTTCTTCTAGGTTAAACCGTTCCTTTGCAGTAACCGTTTTCATGTTTAGGTTTCACTCTGTTTTCTCCTATATGGAAACATGTAGTTGGAACTCTAAATCAAACACGGTTTGTGCTAGCTCTTTGAAACTTGGCACAATAATGGTAGTTCCAAGTTCGATCGCTATGGTTGTGTGCTATTGAAGTAGCCCCAAGCAGAGACTGACGAGAATCACTTTCATTGAAAGGGGTTGCCAGGCTTCCAAAAACTACGAGTTCCTGAAATCTCAGCAAACATTTTTTTCACCCAATCTTGATGATACTTCCATTTAATGATCAGTACACCAATCCCACTTGGCTCGCCAAATTTCGTTCTTCTAGGTTAAACCGTTCCTTTGCAGTAACCGTTTTCATGTTTAGGTTTCACTCTGTTTTCTCCTATATGGATACATGTAGTTGGAACTATAATCAAACACGGTTTGTGCTAGCTCTTTGAAACTTGGCACAATAATGTAGTTCCAAGTTCTATCGCTATGGTTTGTGTGCTATTGAAGTAGCCCCAAGCAGAGACTGACGAGAATCCCTTTCATTGAAAGGGGTTGCCAAGCTTGCAAAATACTACGAGTTTCCTGAAATCTCAGCAAACATTTTTTCACCCAATCTTGATCATACTTGCAGGTAGTGATCAGTACACGAATCTCACTTGGCTCACTAAATTTCGTTCTTCTAGGTTAAACCGTTCCTTTGCAGTAACCGTTTTCATGTTTAGGTTTCACTCTGTTTTCTCCTATATGGAAACATGTAGTTGGAACTCTAAATCAAACACGGTTTGTGCTAGCTCTTTGAAACTTGGCACAATAATGTAGTTCCAAGTTCTATCGCTATGGTTTGTGTGCTATTGAAGTAGCCCCAAGCAGAGACTGACGAGAATCCCTTTCATTGAAAGGGGTTGCCAAGCTTCCAAAAAACTACGAGTTTCCTGAAATCTCAGCAAACATTTTTTCACCCAATCTTGATGATATTCCATTTAATGATCAGTACACCAATCCCACTTGGCTCACCAAATTTCGTTCTTCTAGGTTAAACCGTTACTTTGCAGTAACCGTTTTCATGATTAGGTTTCACTCTGTTTTCTCCTATATGGATACATGTAGTTGGAACTCTAAATCAAACACGGTTTGTGCTAGCTCTTTGAAAGTTGGCACAATAATGTAGTTCCAAGTTCGATCGCTATGGTTTGTGTGCTATTGAAGTAGCCCCAAGCAGAGACTGACGAGAGAATCCCTTTCATTGAAAGGGGTTGCCAAGCTTGCAAAATACTACGAGTTTCCTGAAATCTCAGCAAACATTTTTTCACCCAATCTTGATGATACTTGCAGGTAGTGATCAGTACACGAATCTCACTTGGCTCACTAATTTTCGTTCTTCTAGGTTAAACCGTTCCTTTGCAGTAACCGTTTTCATGTTTAGGTTTCACTCTGTTTTCTCCTATATGGATACATGTAGTTGGAACTCTAAATCAAACACGGTTTGTGCTAGCTCTTTGAAACTTGGCACAATAATGTAGTTCCAAGTTTGATCGCTATGATTTGTGTGCTATTGAAGTAGCCCCAAGCAGAGACTGACGAGAATCCCTTTCATTGAAAGGGGTTGCCAAGCTTCAAAAAACTACGAGTTTCCTGAAATCTCAGCAAACATTTTTTCACCCAATCTTGATGATACTTCCATTTAATGATCAGTACACCAATCCCACTTGGCTCACCAAATTTCGTTCTTCTAGGTTAAACCGTTCCTTTGCAGTAACCGTTTTCATGTTTAGGTTTCACTCTGTTTTCTCCTATATGGATACATGTAGTTGGAACTCTAAATCAAACACGGTTTGTGCTAGCTCTTTGAAACTTGGCACAATAATGTAGTTCCAAGTTCTATCGCTATGGTTTGTGTGCTATTGAAGTAGCCCCAAACAGAGACTGACGAGAATCCCTTTCATTGAAAGGGGTTGCCAAGCTTGCAAAATACTACGAGTTTCCTGAAATCTCAGCAAACATTTTTCACCCAATCTTGATGATACTTCCATTTAATGATCAGTACACCAATCCCACTTGGCTCGCCAAATTTCGTTCTTCTAGGTTAAACCGTTCCTTTGCAGTAACCGTTTTCATGTTTAGGTTTCACTCTGTTTTCTCCTATATGGATACATGTAGTTGGAACTCTAAATCAAACACGGTTTGTGCTAGCTCTTTGAAACTTGGCACAATAATGTAGTTCCAAGTTCTATCGCTATGGTTTGTGTGCTATTGAAGTAGCCCCAAGCAGAGACTGACGAGAATCCCTTTCATTGAAAGGGGTTGCCAAGCTTCCAAAAAACTACGAGTTTCCTGAAATCTCAGCAAACATTTTTTCACCCAATCTTGATGATACTTCCATTTAATGATCAGTACACCAATCCCACTTGGATCACCAAATTTCGTTCTTCTAGGTTAAACCGTTCCTTTGCAGTAACCGTTTTCATGTTTAGGTTTCACTCTGTTTTCTCCTATATGGAAACATGTAGTTGGAACTCTAAATCAAACACGGTTTGTGCTAGCTCTTTGAAACTTGGCACAATAATGTAGTTCCAAGTTCTATCGCTATGGTTTGTGTGCTATTGAAGTAGCCCCAAGCAGAGACTGACGAGAATCGCTTTCATTGAAAGGGGTTGCCAAGCTTGCAAAATACTACGAGTTTCCTGAAATCTCAGCAAACATTTTTCACCCAATCTTGATGATACTTGCAGGTAGGATCAGTACACGAATCTCACTTGGCTCACTAAATTTCGTTCTTCTAGGTTAAACCGTTCCTTTGCAGTAACCGTTTTCATGTTTAGGGTTTCACTCTGTTTTCTCCTATATGGATACATGTAGTTGGAACTCTAAATCAAACACGGTTTGTGCTAGCTCTTTGAAACTTGGCACAATAATGTAGTTCCAAGTTCTATCGCTATGGTTTGTGTGCTATTGAAGTAGCCCCAAGCAGAGACTGACGAGAATCCCTTTCATTGAAAGGGGTTGCCAAGCTTCCAAAAAACTACGAGTTTCCTGAAATCTCAGCAAACATTTTTTCACCCAATCTTGATGACACTTCCATTTAATGATCAGTACACCAATCCCACTTGGCTCACCAAATTTCGTTCTTCTAGGTTAAACCGTTACTTTGCAGTAACCGTTTTCATGTTTAGGTTTCACTCTGTTTTCTCCTATATGGATACATGTAGTTGGAACTCTAAATCAAACACGGTTTGTGCTAGCTCTTTGAAAGTTGGCACAATAATGTAGTTCCAAGTTCTATCGCTATGGTTTGTGTGCTATTGAAGTAGCCCCAAGCAGAGACTGACGAGAATCCCTTTCATTGAAAGGGGTTGCCAAGCTTGCAAAATACTACGAGTTTCCTGAAATCTCAGCAAACATTTTTTCACCCAATCTTGATGATACTTGCAGGTAGTGATCAGTACACGAATCTCACTTGGCTCACTAATTTTCGTTCTTCTAGGTTAAACCGTTCCTTTGCAGTAACCGTTTTCATGTTTAGGTTTCACTCTGTTTTCTCCTATATGGATACATGTAGTTGGAACTCTAAATCAAACACGGTTTGTGCTAGCTCTTTGAAACTTGGCACAATAATGTAGTTCCAAGTTCGATCGCTATGGTTTGTGTGCTATTGAAGTAGCCCCAAGCAGAGACTGACGAGAATCACTTTCATTGAAAGGGTTGCCAGGCTTCCAAAAAACTACGAGTTCCTGAAATCTCAGCAAACATTTTTTCACCCAATCTTGATGATACTTCCATTTAATGATCAGTACACCAATCCCACTTGGCTCGCCAAATTTCGTTCTTCTAGGTTAAACCGTTCCTTTGCAGTAACCGTTTTCATGTTTAGGTTTCACTCTGTTTTCTCCTATATGGATACATGTAGTTGGAACTATAATCAAACACGGTTTGTGCTAGCTCTTTGAAACTTGGCACAATAATGTAGTTCCAAGTTCTATCGCTATGGATTGTGTGCTATTGAAGTAGCCCCAAGCAGAGACTGACGAGAATCCCTTTCATTGAAAGGGGTTGCCAAGCTTCCAAAAAACTACGAGTTTCCTGAAATCTCAGCAAACATTTTTTCACCCAATCTTGATGATACTTGCAGGTAGTGATCAGTACACGAATCTCACTTGGCTCACTAAATTTCGTTCTTCTAGGTTAAACCGTTCCTTTGCAGTAACCGTTTTCATGTTTAGGTTTCACTCTGTTTTCTCCTATATGGATACATGTAGTTGGAACTCTAAATCAAACACGGTTTGTGCTAGCTCTTTGAAACTTGGCACAATAATGTAGTTCCAAGTTCGATCGCTATGGTTTGTGTGCTATTGAAGTAGCCCCAAGCAGAGACTGATGAGAATCACTTTCATTGAAAGGGGTTGCCAGGCTTCCAAAAAACTACGAGTTCCTGAATCTCAGCAAACATTTTTTCACCCAATCTTGATGATACTTCCATTTAATGATCAGTACACCAATCCCACTTGGCTCGCCAAATTTCGTTCTTCTAGGTTAAACCGTTCCTTTGCAGTAACCGTTTTCATGTTTAGGTTTCACTCTGTTTTCTCCTATATGGATACATGTAGTTGGAACTATAATCAAACACGGTTTGTGCTAGCTCTTTGAAACTTGGCACAATAATGTAGTTCCAAGTTCGATCGCTATGGTTTGTGTGCTATTGAAGTAGCCCCAAGCAGAGACTGACGAGAATCCCTTTCATTGAAAGGGGTTGCCAAGCTTCAAAAAAACTACGAGTTTCCTGAAATCTCAGCAAACATTTTTTCACCCAATCTTGATGATACTTGCAGGTAGTGATCAGTACACGAATCTCACTTGGCTCACTAAATTTCGTTCTTCTAGGTTAAACCGTTCCTTTGCAGTAACCGTTTTCATGTTTAGGTTTCACTCTGTTTTCTCCTATATGGATACATGTAGTTGGAACTCTAAATCAAACACGGTTTGTGCTAGCTCTTTGAAACTTGGCACAATAATGTAGTTCCAAGTTCGATCGCTATGGTTTGTGTGCTATTGAAGTAGCCCCAAGGCAGAGACTGACGAGAATCACTTTCATTGAAAGGGGTTGCCAGGCTTCCAAAAACTACGAGTTCCTGAAATCTCAGCAAACATTTTTTCACCCCAATCTTGATGATACTTCCATTTAATGATCAGTACACCAATCCCACTTGGCTCGCCAAATTTCGTTCTTCTAGGTTAAACCGTTCCTTTGCAGTAACCGTTTTCATGTTTAGGTTTCACTCTGTTTTCTCCTATATGGATACATGTAGTTGGAACTATAATCAAACACGGTTTGTGCTAGCTCTTTGAAACTTGGCACAATAATGTAGTTCCAAGTTCTATCGCTATGGATTGTGTGCTATTGAAGTAGCCCCAAGCAGAGACTGACGAGAATCCCTTTCATTGAAAGGGGTTGCCAAGCTTCCAAAAAACTACGAGTTTCCTGAAATCTCAGCAAACATTTTTTCACCCAATCTTGATCATACTTGCAGGTAGTGATCAGTACACGAATCTCACTTGGCTCACTAAATTTCGTTCTTCTAGGTTAAACCGTTCCTTTGCAGTAACCGTTTTCATGTTTAGGTTTCACTCTGTTTTCTCCTATATGGATACATGTAGTTGGAACTCTAAATCAAACACGGTTGTGCTAGCTCTTTGAAACTTGGCACAATAATGTAGTTCCAAGTTCGATCGCTATGGTTTGTGTGCTATTGAAGTAGCCCCAAGCAGAGACTGACGAGAATCACTTTCATTGAAAGGGGTTGCCAGGCTTCCAAAAAACTACGAGTTCCTGAAATCTCAGCAAACATTTTTTCACCCAATCTTGATGATACTTCCATTTAATGATCAGTACACCAATCCCACTTGGCTCGCCAAATTTCGTTCTTCTAGGTTAAACCGTTCCTTTGCAGTAACCGTTTTCATGTTTAGGTTTTCACTCTGTTTTCTCCTATATGGATACATGTAGTTGGAACTATAATCAAACACGGTTTGTGCTAGCTCTTTGAAACTTGGCACAATAATGTAGTTCCAAGTTCTATCGCTATGGTTTGTGTGCTATTGAAGTAGCCCCAAGCAGAGACTGACGAGAATCCCTTTCATTGAAAGGGGTTGCCAAGCTTCCAAAAAACTACGAGTTTCCTGAAATCTCAGCAAAACATTTTTTCACCCAATCTTGATGATACTTGCAGGTAGTGATCAGTACACGAATCTCACTTGGCTCACTAAATTTCGTTCTTCTAGGTTAAACCGTTCCTTTGCAGTAACCGTTTTCATGTTTAGGTTTCACTCTGTTTTCTCCTATATGGATACATGTAGTTGGAACTCTAAATCAAACACGGTTTGTGCTAGCTCTTTGAAACTTGGCACAATAATGTAGTTCCAAGTTCGATCGCTATGGTTTGTGTGCTATTGAAGTAGCCCCAAGCAGAGACTGACGAGAATCACTTTCATTGAAAGGGGTTGCCAGGCTTCCAAAAAACTACGAGTTCCTGAAATCTCAGCAAACATTTTTTCACCCAATCTTGATGATACTTCCATTTAATGATCAGTACACCAATCCCACTTGGCTCGCCAAATTTCGTTCTTCTAGGTTAAACCGTTACTTTGCAGTAACCGTTTTCATGTTTAGGTTTCACTCTGTTTTCTCCTATATGGATACATGTAGTTGGAACTATAATCAAACACGGTTTGTGCTAGCTCTTTGAAACTTGGCACAATAATGTAGTTCCAAGTTCTATCGCTATGGTTTGTGTGCTATTGAAGTAGCCCCAAGCAGAGACTGACGAGAATCCCTTTCATTGAAAGGGGTTGCCAAGCTTGCAAAATACTACGAGTTTCCTGAAATCTCAGCAAACATTTTTTCACCCAATCTTGATCATACTTGCAGGTAGTGATCAGTACACGAATCTCACTTGGCTCACTAAATTTCGTTCTTCTAGGTTAAACCGTTCCTTTGCAGTAACCGTTTTCATGTTTAGGTTTCACTCTGTTTTCTCCTATATGGATACATGTAGTTGGAACTCTAAATCAAACACGGTTTGTGCTAGCTCTTTGAAACTTGGCACAATAATGTAGTTCCAAGTTCGATCGCTATGGTTTGTGTGCTATTGAAGTAGCCCCAAGCAGAGACTGACGAGAATCCCTTTCATTGAAAGGGGTTGCCAAGCTTCCAAAAAACTACGAGTTTCCTGAAATCTCAGCAAACATTTTTTCACCCAATCTTGATGATACTTCCATTTAATGATCAGTACACCAATCCCACTTGGCTCACCAAATTTCGTTCTTCTAGGTTAAACCGTTCCTTTGCAGTAACCGTTTTCATGTTTAGGTTTCACTCTGTTTTCTCCTATATGGAAACATGTAGTTGGAACTCTAAATCAAACACGGTTTGTGCTAGCTCTTTGAAACTTGGCACAATAATGTAGTTCCAAGTTCGATCGCTATGGTTTGTGTGCTATTGAAGTAGCCCCAAGCAGAGACTGACGAGAATCACTTTCATTGAAAGGGGTTGCCAGGCTTCCAAAAAACTACGAGTTCCTGAAATCTCAGCAAACATTTTTTCACCCAATCTTGATGATACTTCCATTTAATGATCAGTACACCAATCCCACTTGGCTCGCCAAATTTCGTTCTTCTAGGTTAAACCGTTCCTTTGCAGTAACCGTTTTCATGTTTAGGTTTCACTCTGTTTTCTCCTATATGGATACATGTAGTTGGAACTATAATCAAACACGGTTTGTGCTAGCTCTTTGAAACTTGGCACAATAATGTAGTTCCAAGTTCTATCGCTATGGTTTGTGTGCTATTGAAGTAGCCCCAAGCAGAGACTGACGAGAATCCCTTTCATTGAAAGGGGTTGCCAAGCTTGCAAAATACTACGAGTTTCCTGAAATCTCAGCAAACATTTTTTCACCCAATCTTGATCATACTTGCAGGTAGTGATCAGTACACGAATCTCACTTGGCTCACTAAATTTCGTTCTTCTAGGTTAAACCGTTCCTTTGCAGTAACCGTTTTCATGTTTAGGTTTCACTCTGTTTTCTCCTATATGGAAACATGTAGTTGGAACTCTAAATCAAACACGGTTTGTGCTAGCTCTTTGAAACTTGGCACAATAATGTAGTTCCAAGTTCTATCGCTATGGTTTGTGTGCTATTGAAGTAGCCCCAAGCAGAGACTGACGAGAATCCCTTTCATTGAAAGGGGTTGCCAAGCTTCCAAAAAACTACGAGTTTCCTGAAATCTCAGCAAACATTTTTTCACCCAATCTTGATGATACTTCCATTTAATGATCAGTACACCAATCCCACTTGGCTCACCAAATTTCGTTCTTCTAGGTTAAACCGTTCCTTTGCAGTAACCGTTTTCATGTTTAGGTTTCACTCTGTTTTCTCCTATATGGAAACATGTAGTTGGAACTCTAAATCAAACACGGTTTGTGCTAGCTCTTTGAAACTTGGCACAATAATGTAGTTCCAAGTTCTATCGCTATGGTTTGTGTGCTATTGAAGTAGCCCCAAGCAGAGACTGACGAGAATCGCTTTCATTGAAAGGGGTTGCCAAGCTTGCAAAATACTACGAGTTTCCTGAAATCTCAGCAAACATTTTTTCACCCAATCTTGATGATACTTGCAGGTAGTGATCAGTACACGAATCTCACTTGGCTCACTAAATTTCGTTCTTCTAGGTTAAACCGTTCCTTTGCAGTAACCGTTTTCATGTTTAGGTTTCACTCTGTTTTCTCCTATATGGATACATGTAGTTGGAACTCTAAATCAAACACGGTTTGTGCTAGCTCTTTGAAACTTGGCACAATAATGTAGTTCCAAGTTCGATCGCTATGGTTTGTGTGCTATTGAAGTAGCCCCAAGCAGAGACTGACGAGAATCACTTTCATTGAAAGGGGTTGCCAGGCTTCCAAAAAACTACGAGTTCCTGAAATCTCAGCAAACATTTTTTCACCCAATCTTGATGATACTTCCATTTAATGATCAGTACACCAATCCCACTTGGCTCGCCAAATTTCGTTCTTCTAGGTTAAACCGTTCCTTTGCAGTAACCGTTTTCATGTTTAGGTTTCACTCTGTTTTCTCCTATATGGATACATGTAGTTGGAACTATAATCAAACACGGTTTGTGCTAGCTCTTTGAAACTTGGCACAATAATGTAGTTCCAAGTTCTATCGCTATGGTTTGTGTGCTATTGAAGTAGCCCCAAGCAGAGACTGACGAGAATCCCTTTCATTGAAAGGGGTTGCCAAGCTTGCAAAATACTACGAGTTTCCTGAAATCTCAGCAAACATTTTTTCACCCAATCTTGATCATACTTGCAGGTAGTGATCAGTACACGAATCTCACTTGGCTCACTAAATTTCGTTCTTCTAGGTTAAACCGTTCCTTTGCAGTAACCGTTTTCATGTTTAGGTTTCACTCTGTTTTCTCCTATATGGAAACATGTAGTTGGAACTCTAAATCAAACACGGTTTGTGCTAGCTCTTTGAAACTTGGCACAATAATGTAGTTCCAAGTTCTATCGCTATGGTTTGTGTGCTATTGAAGTAGCCCCAAGCAGAGACTGACGAGAATCCCTTTCATTGAAAGGGGTTGCCAAGCTTCCAAAAAACTACGAGTTTCCTGAAATCTCAGCAAACATTTTTTCACCCAATCTTGATGATACTTCCATTTAATGATCAGTACACCAATCCCACTTGGCTCACCAAATTTCGTTCTTCTAGGTTAAACCGTTACTTTGCAGTAACCGTTTTCATGTTTAGGTTTCACTCTGTTTTCTCCTATATGGATACATGTAGTTGGAACTCTAAATCAAACACGGTTTGTGCTAGCTCTTTGAAAGTTGGCACAATAATGTAGTTCCAAGTTCGATCGCTATGGTTTGTGTGCTATTGAAGTAGCCCCAAGCAGAGACTGACGAGAATCCCTTTCATTGAAAGGGGTTGCCAAGCTTGCAAAATACTACGAGTTTCCTGAAATCTCAGCAAACATTTTTTCACCCAATCTTGATGATACTTGCAGGTAGTGATCAGTACACGAATCTCACTTGGCTCACTAATTTTCGTTCTTCTAGGTTAAACCGTTCCTTTGCAGTAACCGTTTTCATGTTTAGGTTTCACTCTGTTTTCTCCTATATGGTTACATGTAGTTGGAACTCTAAATCAAACACGGTTTGTGCTAGCTCTTTGAAACTTGGCACAATAATGTAGTTCCAAGTTTGATCGCTATGATTTGTGTGCTATTGAAGTAGCCCCAAGCAGAGACTGACGAGAATCCCTTTCATTGAAAGGGGTTGCCAAGCTTCCAAAAAACTACGAGTTTCCTGAAATCTCAGCAAACATTTTTTCACCCAATCTTGATGATACTTCCATTTAATGATCAGTACACCAATCCCACTTGGCTCACCAAATTTCGTTCTTCTAGGTTAAACCGTTCCTTTGCAGTAACCGTTTTCATGTTTAGGTTTCACTCTGTTTTCTCCTATATGGATACATGTAGTTGGAACTCTAAATCAAACACGGTTTGTGCTAGCTCTTTGAAACTTGGCACAATAATGTAGTTCCAAGTTCTATCGCTATGGTTTGTGTGCTATTGAAGTAGCCCCAAGCAGAGACTGACGAGAATCCCTTTCATTGAAAGGGGTTGCCAAGCTTGCAAAATACTACGAGTTTCCTGAAATCTCAGCAAACATTTTTCACCCAATCTTGATGATACTTCCATTTAATGATCAGTACACCAATCCCACTTGGCTCGCCAAATTTCGTTCTTCTAGGTTAAACCGTTCCTTTGCAGTAACCGTTTTCATGTTTAGGTTTCACTCTGTTTTCTCCTATATGGATACATGTAGTTGGAACTCTAAATCAAACACGGTTTGTGCTAGCTCTTTGAAACTTGGCACAATAATGTAGTTCCAAGTTCTATCGCTATGGTTTGTGTGCTATTGAAGTAGCCCCAAGCAGAGACTGACGAGAATCCCTTTCATTGAAAGGGGTTGCCAAGCTTCCAAAAAACTACGAGTTTCCTGAAATCTCAGCAAACATTTTTTCACCCAATCTTGATGATACTTCCATTTAATGATCAGTACACCAATCCCACTTGGATCACCAAATTTCGTTCTTCTAGGTTAAACCGTTCCTTTGCAGTAACCGTTTTCATGTTTAGGTTTCACTCTGTTTTCTCCTATATGGATACATGTAGTTGGAACTCTAAATCAAACACGGTTTGTGCTAGCTCTTTGAAACTTGGCACAATAATGTAGTTCCAAGTTCGATCGCTATGGTTTGTGTGCTATTGAAGTAGCCCCAAGCAGAGACTGACGAGAATCACTTTCATTGAAAGGGGTTGCCAGGCTTCCAAAAAACTACGAGTTCCTGAAATCTCAGCAAACATTTTTTCACCCAATCTTGATGATACTTCCATTTAATGATCAGTACACCAATCCCACTTGGCTCGCCAAATTTCGTTCTTCTAGGTTAAACCGTTCCTTTGCAGTAACCGTTTTCATGTTTAGGTTTCACTCTGTTTTCTCCTATATGGATACATGTAGTTGGAACTATAATCAAACACGGTTTGTGCTAGCTCTTTGAAAGTTGGCACAATAATGTAGTTCCAAGTTCTATCGCTATGGTTTGTGTGCTATTGAAGTAGCCCCAAGCAGAGACTGACGAGAATCCCTTTCATTGAAAGGGGTTGCCAAGCTTGCAAAATACTACGAGTTTCCTGAAATCTCAGCAAACATTTTTTCACCCAATCTTGATGATACTTGCAGGTAGTGATCAGTACACGAATCTCACTTGGCTCACTAAATTTCGTTCTTCTAGGTTAAACCGTTCCTTTGCAGTAACCGTTTTCATGTTTAGGTTTCACTCTGTTTTCTCCTATATGGATACATGTAGTTGGAACTCTAAATCAAACACGGTTTGTGCTAGCTCTTTGAAACTTGGCACAATAATGTAGTTCCAAGTTCTATCGCTATGGTTTGTGTGCTATTGAAGTAGCCCCAAGCAGAGACTGACGAGAATCCCTTTCATTGAAAGGGGTTGCCAAGCTTCCAAAAAACTACGAGTTTCCTGAAATCTCAGCAAACATTTTTTCACCCAATCTTGATGATACCTCCATTTAATGATCAGTACACCAATCCCACTTGGCTCACCAAATTTCGTTCTTCTAGGTTAAACCGTTCCTTTGCAGTAACCGTTTTCATGTTTAGGTTTCACTCTGTTTTCTCCTATATGGATACATGTAGTTGGAACTCTAAATCAAACACGGTTTGTGCTAGCTCTTTGAAACTTGGCACAATAATGTAGTTCCAAGTTCTATCGCTATGGTTTGTGTGCTATTGAAGTAGCCCCAAGCAGAGACTGACGAGAATCCCTTTCATTGAAAGGGGTTGCCAAGCTTCCAAAAAACTACGAGTTTCCTGAAATCTCAGCAAACATTTTTTCACCCAATCTTGATGATACTTCCATTTAATGATCAGTACACCAATCCCACTTGGCTCACCAAATTTCGTTCTTCTAGGTTAAACCGTTACTTTGCAGTAACCGTTTTCATGTTTAGGTTTCACTCTGTTTTCTCCTATATGGATACATGTAGTTGGAACTCTAAATCAAACACGGTTTGTGCTAGCTCTTTGAAAGTTGGCACAATAATGTAGTTCCAAGTTCTATCGCTATGGTTTGTGTGCTATTGAAGTAGCCCCAAGCAGAGACTGACGAGAATCCCTTTCATTGAAAGGGGTTGCCAAGCTTGCAAAATACTACGAGTTTCCTGAAATCTCAGCAAACATTTTTTCACCCAATCTTGATGATACTTGCAGGTAGTGATCAGTACACGAATCTCACTTGGCTCACTAAATTTCGTTCTTCTAGGTTAAACCGTTCCTTTGCAGTAACCGTTTTCATGTTTAGGTTTCACTCTGTTTTCTCCTATATGGATACATGTAGTTGGAACTCTAAATCAAACACGGTTTGTGCTAGCTCTTTGAAACTTGGCACAATAATGTAGTTCCAAGTTCGATCGCTATGGTTTGTGTGCTATTGAAGTAGCCCCAAGCAGAGACTGACGAGAATCACTTTCATTGAAAGGGGTTGCCAGGCTTCCAAAAAACTACGAGTTTCCTGAAATCTCAGCAAACATTTTTTCACCCAATCTTGATGATACTTCCATTAATGATCAGTACACCAATCCCACTTGGCTCGCCAAATTTCGTTCTTCTAGGTTAAACCGTTCCTTTGCAGTAACCGTTTTCATGTTTAGGTTTCACTCTGTTTTCTCCTATATGGATACATGTACTTGGAACTCTAAATCCAACACGGTTTGTGCTAGCTCTTTGAAACTTGGCACAATAATGTAGTTCCAAGTTCTATCGCTATGGTTTGTGTGCTATTGAAGTAGCCCCAAGCAGAGACTGACGAGAATCCCTTTCATTGAAAGGGGTTGCCAAGCTTCCAAAAAACTACGAGTTTCCTGAAATCTCAGCAAACACTTTTTCACCCAGTCTTGATGATACTTCCATTTAATGATCAGGACACCAATCCCACTTGGCTCACCAAATTTCGTTCTTCTAGGTTAAACCGTTCATTTGCAGTAACCGTTTTCATGTTTAGGTTTCACTCTGTTTTCTCCTATATGGATACATGTAGTTGGAACTCTAAATCAAACACGGTTTGTGCTAGCTCTTTGAAACTTGGCACAATAATGTAGTTCCAAGTTCTATCGCTATGGTTTGTGTGCTATTGAAGTAGCCCCAAGCAGAGACTGACGAGAATCCCTTTCATTGAAAGGGGTTGCGAAGCTTCCAAAAAACTACGAGTTTCCTGAAATCTCAGCAAACATTTTTTCACCAATCTTGATGATACTTCCATTTAATGATCAGTACACCAATCCCACTTGGCTCACCAAATTTCGTTCTTCTAGGTTAAACCGTTACTTTGCAGTAACCGTTTTCATGTTTAGGTTTCACTCTGTTTTCTCCTATATGGATACATGTAGTTGGAACTCTAAATCAAACACGGTTTTTGCTAGCTCTTTGAAAGTTGGCACAATAATGTAGTTCCAAGTTCTATCGCTATGGTTTGTGTGCTATTGAAGTAGCCCCAAGCAGAGACTGACGAGAATCCCTTTCATTGAAAGGGGTTGCCAAGCTTGCAAAATACTACGAGTTTCCTGAAATCTCAGCAAACATTTTTTCACCCAATCTTGATGATACTTGCAGGTAGTGATCAGTACACGAATCTCACTTGGCTCACTAATTTTCGTTCTTCTAGGTTAAACCGTTCCTTTGCAGTAACCGTTTTCATGTTTAGGTTTCACTCTGTTTTCTCCTATATGGATACATGTAGTTGGAACTCTAAATCAAACACGGTTTGTGCTAGCTCTTTGAAACTTGGCACAATAATGTAGTTCCAAGTTCGATCGCTATGGTTTGTGTGCTATTGAAGTAGCCCCAAGCAGAGACTGACGAGAATCACTTTCATTGAAAGGGGTTGCCAGGCTTCCAAAAAAACTACGAGTTCCTGAAATCTCAGCAAACATTTTTTCAACCAATCTTGATGATACTTCCATTTAATGATCAGTACACCAATCCCACTTGGCTCGCCAAATTTCGTTCTTCTAGGTTAAACCGTTCCTTTGCAGTAACCGTTTTCATGTTTAGGTTTCACTCTGTTTTCTCCTATATGGATACATGTAGTTGGAACTATAATCAAACACGGTTTGTGCTAGCTCTTTGAAACTTGGCACAATAATGTAGTTCCAAGTTCTATCGCTATGGTTTGTGTGCTATTGAAGTAGCCCCAAGCAGAGACTGACGAGAATCCCTTTCATTGAAAGGGGTTGCCAAGCTTCCAAAAAACTACGAGTTTCCTGAAATCTCAGCAAACATTTTTTCACCCAATCTTGATGATACTTCCATTTAATGATCAGTACACCAATCCCACTTGGCTCACCAAATTTCGTTCTTCTAGGTTAAACCGTTACTTTGCAGTAACCGTTTTCATGTTTAGGTTTCACTCTGTTTTCTCCTATATGGATACATGTAGTTGGAACTCTAAATCAAACACGGTTTGTGCTAGCTCTTTGAAACTTGGCACAATAATGTAGTTCCAAGTTCTATCGCTATGGTTTGTGTGCTATTGAAGTAGCCCCAAGCAGAGACTGACGAGAATCCCTTTCATTGAAAGGGGTTGCCAAGCTTGCAAAATACTACGAGTTTCCTGAAATCTCAGCAAACATTTTTCACCCAATCTTGATGATACTTGCAGGTAGTGATCAGTACACGAATCTCACTTGGCTCACTAAATTTCGTTCTTCTAGGTTAAACCGTTCCTTTGCAGTAACCGTTTTCATGTTTAGGTTTCACTCTGTTTTCTCCTATATGGATACATGTAGTTGGAACTCTAAATCAAACACGGTTTGTGCTAGCTCTTTGAAACTTGGCACAATAATGTAGTTCCAAGTTCTATCGCTATGGTTTGTGTGCTATTGAAGTAGCCCCAAGCAGAGACTGACGAGAATCACTTTCATTGAAAGGGGTTGCCAGGCTTCCAAAAAACTACGAGTTTCCTGAAATCTCAGCAAACATTTTTTCACCCAATCTTGATGATACTTCCATTTAATGATCAGTACACCAATCCCACTTGGCTCGCCAAATTTCGTTCTTCTAGGTTAAACCGTTCCTTTGCAGTAACCGTTTTCATGTTTAGGTTTCACTCTGTTTTCTCCTATATGGATACATGTAGTTGGAACTCTAAATCCAACACGGTTTGTGCTAGCTCTTTGAAACTTGGCACAATAATGTAGTTCCAAGTTCTATCGCTATGGTTTGTGTGCTATTGAAGTAGCCCCAAGCAGAGACTGACGAGAATCCCTTTCATTGAAAGGGGTTGCCAAGCTTCCAAAAAACTACGAGTTTCCTGAAATCTCAGCAAACACTTTTTCACCCAGTCTTGATGATACTTCCATTTAATGATCAGGACACCAATCCCACTTGGCTCACCAAATTTCGTTCTTCTAGGTTAAACCGTTCATTTGCAGTAACCGTTTTCATGTTTAGGTTTCACTCTGTTTTCTCCTATATGGATACATGTAGTTGGAACTCTAAATCAAACACGGTTTGTGCTAGCTCTTTGAAACTTGGCACAATAATGTAGTTCCAAGTTCTATCGCTATGGTTTGTGTGCTATTGAAGTAGCCCCAAGCAGAGACTGACGAGAATCCCTTTCATTGAAAGGGGTTGCGAAGCTTCCAAAAAACTACGAGTTTCCTGAAATCTCAGCAAACATTTTTTCACCAATCTTGATGATACTTCCATTTAATGATCAGTACACCAATCCCACTTGGCTCACCAAATTTCGTTCTTCTAGGTTAAACCGTTACTTTGCAGTAACCGTTTTCATGTTTAGGTTTCACTCTGTTTTCTCCTATATGGATACATGTAGTTGGAACTCTAAATCAAACACGGTTTTTGCTAGCTCTTTGAAAGTTGGCACAATAATGTAGTTCCAAGTTCTATCGCTATGGTTTGTGTGCTATTGAAGTAGCCCCAAGCAGAGACTGACGAGAATCCCTTTCATTGAAAGGGGTTGCCAAGCTTGCAAAATACTACGAGTTTCCTGAAATCTCAGCAAACATTTTTTCACCCAATCTTGATGATACTTGCAGGTAGTGATCAGTACACGAATCTCACTTGGCTCACTAATTTTCGTTCTTCTAGGTTAAACCGTTCCTTTGCAGTAACCGTTTTCATGTTTAGGTTTCACTCTGTTTTCTCCTATATGGATACATGTAGTTGGAACTCTAAATCAAACACGGTTTGTGCTAGCTCTTTGAAACTTGGCACAATAATGTAGTTCCAAGTTCGATCGCTATGGTTTGTGTGCTATTGAAGTAGCCCCAAGCAGAGACTGACGAGAATCACTTTCATTGAAAGGGGTTGCCAGGCTTCCAAAAAACTACGAGTTCCTGAAATCTCAGCAAACATTTTTTCAACCAATCTTGATGATACTTCCATTTAATGATCAGTACACCAATCCCACTTGGCTCGCCAAATTTCGTTCTTCTAGGTTAAACCGTTCCTTTGCAGTAACCGTTTTCATGTTTAGGTTTCACTCTGTTTTCTCCTATATGGATACATGTAGTTGGAACTATAATCAAACACGGTTTGTGCTAGCTCTTTGAAATTTGGCACAATAATGTAGTTCCAAGTTCTATCGCTATGGTTTGTGTGCTATTGAAGTAGCCCCAAGCAGAGACGACGAGAATCCCTTTCATTGAAAGGGGTTGCCAAGCTTCCAAAAAACTACGAGTTTCCTGAAATCTCAGCAAACATTTTTTCACCCAATCTTGATGATACTTCCATTTAATGATCAGTACACCAATCCCACTTGGCTCACCAAATTTCGTTCTTCTAGGTTAAACCGTTACTTTGCAGTAACCGTTTTCATGTTTAGGTTTCACTCTGTTTTCTCCTATATGGATACATGTAGTTGGAACTCTAAATCAAACACGGTTTGTGCTAGCTCTTTGAAACTTGGCACAATAATGTAGTTCCAAGTTCTATCGCTATGGTTTGTGTGCTATTGAAGTAGCCCCAAGCAGAGACTGACGAGAATCCCTTTCATTGAAAGGGGTTGCCAAGCTTGCAAAATACTACGAGTTTCCTGAAATCTCAGCAAACATTTTTTCACCCAATCTTGATGATACTTGCAGGTAGTGATCAGTACACGAATCTCACTTGGCTCACTAAATTTCGTTCTTCTAGGTTAAACCGTTCCTTTGCAGTAACCGTTTTCATGTTTAGGTTTCACTCTGTTTTCTCCTATATGGATACATGTAGTTGGAACTCTAAATCAAACACGGTTTGTGCTAGCTCTTTGAAACTTGGCACAATAATGTAGTTCCAAGTTCTATCGCTATGGTTTGTGTGCTATTGAAGTAGCCCCAAGCAGAGACTGACGAGAATCACTTTCATTGAAAGGGGTTGCCAGGCTTCCAAAAAACTACGAGTTCCTGAAATCTCAGCAAACATTTTTTCACCCAATCTTGATGATACTTCCATTTAATGATCAGTACACCAATCCCACTTGGCTCGCCAAATTTCGTTCTTCTAGGTTAAACCGTTCCTTTGCAGTAACCGTTTTCATGTTTAGGTTTCACTCTGTTTTCTCCTATATGGATACATGTAGTTGGAACTATAATCAAACACGGTTTGTGCTAGCTCTTTGAAACTTGGCACAATAATGTAGTTCCAAGTTCTATCGCTATGGTTTGTGTGCTATTGAAGTAGCCCCAAGCAGAGACTGACGAGAATCCCTTTCATTGAAAGGGGTTGCCAAGCTTGCAAAATACTACGAGTTTCCTGAAATCTCAGCAAACATTTTTTCACCCAATCTTGATGATACTTGCAGGTAGTGATCAGTACACGAATCTCATTTGGCTCACTAAATTTCGTTCTTCTAGGTTAAACCGTTCCTTTGCAGTAACCGTTTTCATGTTTAGGTTTCACTCTGTTTTCTCCTATATGGATACATGTAGTTGGAACTCTAAATCAAACACGGTTTGTGCTAGCTCTTTGAAACTTGGCACAATAATGTAGTTCCAAGTTCGATCGCTATGGTTTGTGTGCTATTGAAGTAGCCCCAAGCAGAGACTGACGAGAATCCCTTTCATTGAAAGGGGTTGCCAGGCTTCCAAAAAACTACGAGTTCCTGAAATCTCAGCAAACATTTTTTCACCCAATCTTGATGATACTTCCATTTAATGATCAGTACACCAATCCCACTTGGCTAACCAAATTTCGTTCTTCTAGGTTAAACCGTTCCTTTGCAGTAACCGTTTTCATGTTTAGGTTTCACTCTGTTTTCTCCTATATGGATACATGTAGTTGGAACTCTAAATCAAACACGGTTTGTGCTAGCTCTTTGAAACTTGGCACAATAATGTAGTTCCAAGTTCTATCGCTATGGTTTGTGTGCTATTGAAGTAGCCCCAAGCAGAGACTGACGAGAATCCCTTTCATTGAAAGGGGTTGCCAAGCTTCCAAAAAACTACGAGTTTCCTGAAATCTCAGCAAACATTTTTTCACCCAATCTTGATGATACTTCCATTTAATGATCAGTACACCAATCCCACTTGGCTCACCAAATTTCGTTCTTCTAGGTTAAACCGTTACTTTGCAGTAACCATTTTCATGTTTAGGTTTCACTCTGTTTTCTCCTATATGGATACATGTAGTTGGAACTCTAAATCAAACACGGTTTGTGCTAGCTCTTTGAAAGTTGGCACAATAATGTAGTTCCAAGTTCTATCGCTATGGTTTGTGTGCTATTGAAGTAACCCCAAGCAGAGACTGACGAGAATCCCTTTCATTGAAAGGGGTTGCCAAGCTTGCAAAATACTACGAGTTTCCTGAAATCTCAGCAAACATTTTTTCACCCAATCCTGATGATACTTGCAGGTAGTAATCAGTACACGAATCTCACTTGGCTCACTAATTTTCGTTCTTCTAGGTTAAACCGTTCCTTTGCAGTAACCGTTTTCATGTTTAGGTTTCACTCTGTTTTCTCCTATATGGATACATGTAGTTGGAACTCTAAATCAAACACGGTTTGTGCTAGCTCTTTGAAACTTGGCACAATAATGTAGTTCCAAGTTCGATCGCTATGGTTTGTGTGCTATTGAAGTAGCCCCAAGCAGAGACTGACGAGAATCACTTTCATTGAAAGGGGTTGCCAGGCTTCCAAAAAACTACGAGTTCCTGAAATCTCAGCAAACATTTTTTCAACCAATCTTGATGATACTTCCATTTAATGATCAGTACACCAATCCCACTTGGCTCGCCAAATTTCGTTCTTCTAGGTTAAACCGTTCCTTTGCAGTAACCGTTTTCATGTTTAGGTTTCACTCTGTTTTCTCCTATATGGATACATGTAGTTGGAACTCTAAATCAAACACGGTTTGTGCTAGCTCTTTGAAACTTGGCACAATAATGTAGTTCCAAGTTCTATCGCTATGGTTTGTGTGCTATTGAAGTAGCCCCAAGCAGAGACTGACGAGAATCCCTTTCATTGAAAGGGGTTGTCAAGCTTCCAAAAAACTACGAGTTTCCTGAAATCTCAGCAAACATTTTTTCACCCAATCTTGATGATACTTCCATTTAATGATCAGTACACCAATCCCACTTGGCTCACCAAATTTCGTTCTTCTAGGTTAAACCGTTACTTTGCAGTAACCGTTTTCATGTTTAGGTTTCACTCTGTTTTCTCCTATATGGATACATGTAGTTGGAACTCTAAATCAAACACGGTTTGTGCTAGCTCTTTGAAACTTGGCACAATAATGTAGTTCCAAGTTCTATCGCTATGGTTTGTGTGCTATTGAAGTAGCCCCAAGCAGAGACTGACGAGAATCCCTTTCATTGAAAGGGGTTGCCAAGCTTGCAAAATACTACGAGTTTCCTGAAATCT
Organism: Urocitellus parryii; assembly: GCF_045843805.1. NCBI lineage: Eukaryota > Metazoa > Chordata > Mammalia > Rodentia > Sciuridae > Urocitellus > Urocitellus parryii. The sequence continues at coordinate 49,264 of NW_027551892.1, forward strand.
CAGCAAACATTTTTTCACCCAATCTTGATGATACTTGCAGGTAGTGATCAGTACACGAATCTCACTTGGCTCACTAAATTTCGTTCTTCTAGGTTAAACCGTTCCTTTGCAGTAACCGTTTTCATGTTTAGGTTTCACTCTGTTTTCTCCTATATGGATACATGTAGTTGGAACTCTAAATCAAACACGGTTTGTGCTAGCTCTTTGAAACTTGGCACAATAATGTAGTTCCAAGTTCGATCGCTATGGTTTGTGTGCTATTGAAGTAGCCCCAAGCAGAGACTGACGAGAATCACTTTCATTGAAAGGGGTTGCCAGGCTTCCAAAAAACTACGAGTTCCTGAAATCTCAGCAAACATTTTTTCACCCAATCTTGATGATACTTCCATTTAATGATCAGTACACCAATCCCACTTGGCTCGCCAAATTTCGTTCTTCTAGGTTAAACCGTTCCTTTGCAGTAACCGTTTTCATGTTTAGGTTTCACTCTGTTTTCTCCTATATGGATACATGTAGTTGGAACTATAATCAAACACGGTTTGTGCTAGCTCTTTGAAACTTGGCACAATAATGTAGTTCCAAGTTCTATCACTATGGTTTGTGTGCTATTGAAGTAGCCCCAAGCAGAGACTGACGAGAATCCCTTTCATTGAAAGGGGTTGCCAAGCTTGCAAAATACTACGAGTTTCCTGAAATCTCAGCAAACATTTTTTCACCCAATCTTGATGATACTTGCAGGTAGTGATCAGTACACGAATCTCACTTGGCTCACTAAATTTCGTTCTTCTAGGTTAAACCGTTCCTTTGCAGTAACCATTTTCATGTTTAGGTTTCACTCTGTTTTCTCCTATATGGATACATGTAGTTGGAACTCTAAATCAAACACGGTTTGTGCTAGCTCTTTGAAACTTGGCACAATAATGTAGTTCCAAGTTCGATCGCTATGGTTTGTGTGCTATTGAAGTAGCCCCAAGCAGAGACTGACGAGAATCCCTTTCATTGAAAGGGGTTACCAGGCTTCCAAAAAACTACGAGTTTCCTGAAATCTCAGCAAACATTTTTTCACCCAATCTTGATGATACTTCCATTTAATGATCAGTACACCAATCCCACTTGGCTCGCCAAATTTCGTTCTTCTAGGTTAAACCGTTCCTTTGCAGTAACCGTTTTCATGTTTAGGTTGCACTCTGTTTTCTCCTATATGGATACATGTAGTTGGAACTCTAAATCAAACACGGTTTGTGCTAGCTCTTTGAAACTTGGCACAATAATGTAGTTCCAAGTTCTATCGCTATGGTTTGTGTGCTATTGGAGTAGCCCCAAGCAGAGACTGACGAGAATCCCTTTCATTGAAAGGGGTTGCCAAGCTTCCAAAAAACTACGAGTTTCCTGAAATCTCAGCAAACATTTTTTCACCCAGTCTTGATGATACTTCCATTTAATGATCAGGACACCAATCCCACTTGGCTCACCAAATTTCGTTCTTCTAGGTTAAACCGTTCCTTTGCAGTAACCGTTTCCATGTTTAGGTTTCACTCTGTTTTCTCCTATATGGATACATGTAGTTGGAACTCTAAATCAAACACGGTTTGTGCTAGCTCTTTGAAACTTGGCACAATAATGTAGTTCCAAGTTCTATCGCTATGGTTTTTGTGCTATTGAAGTAACCCCAAGCAGAGACTGACGAGAATCCCTTTCATTGAAAGGGGTTGCCAAGCTTCCAAAAAACTACGAGTTTCCTGAAATCTCAGCAAACATTTTTTCACCCAATCTTGATGATACTTCCATTTAATGATCAGTACACCAATCCCACTTGGCTCACCAAATTTCGTTCTTCTAGGTTAAACCGTTACTTTGCAGTAACCATTTTCATGTTTAGGTTTCACTCTGTTTTCTCCTATATGGATACATGTAGTTGGAACTCTAAATCAAACACGGTTTGTGCTAGCTCTTTGAAACTTGGCACAATAATGTAGTTCCAAGTTCTATCGCTATGGTTTGTGTCCTATTGAAGTAGCCCCAAGCAGAGACTGACGAGAATCCCTTTCATTGAAAGGGGTTGCCAAGCTTGCAAAATACTACGAGTTTCCTGAAATCTCAGCAAACATTTTTTCACCCAATCTTGATGATACTTGCAGGTAGTGATCAGTACACGAATCTCACTTGGCTCACTAAATTTCGTTCTTCTAGGTTAAACCGTTCCTTTGCAGTAACCGTTTTCATGTTTAGGTTTCACTCTGTTTTCTCCTATATGGATACATGTAGTTGGAACTCTAAATCAAACACGGTTTGTGCTAGCTCTTTGAAACTTGGCACAATAATGTAGTTCCAAGTTCGATCGCTATGGTTTGTGTGCTATTGAAGTAGCCCCAAGCAGAGACTGACGAGAATCCCTTTCATTGAAAGGGGTTGCCAAGCTTCCAAAAAACTACGATTTTCCTGAAATCTCAGCAAACATTTTTTCACCCAATCTTGATGATACTTCCACTTAATGATCAGTACACCAATCCCACTTGGATCACCAAATTTCGTTCTTCTAGGTTAAACCGTTCCTTTGCAGTAACCGTTTTCATGTTTAGGTTTCACTCTGTTTTCTCCTATATGGATACATGTAGTTGGAACTCTAAATCAAACACGGTTTGTGCTAGCTCTTTGAAACTTGGCACAATAATGTAGTTCCAAGTTCTATCGCTATGGTTTGTGTGCTATTGAAGTAGCCCCAAGCAGAGACTGACGAGAATCCCTTTCATTGAAAGGGGTTGCCAAGCTTGCAAAATACTACGAGTTTCCTGAAATCTCAGCAAACATTTTTTCACCCAATCTTGATGATACTTCCATTTAATGATCAGTACACCAATCCCACTTGGCTCGCCAAATTTCGTTCTTCTAGGTTAATCCGTTCCTTTGCAGTAACCGTTTTCATGTTTAGGTTTCACTCTGTTTTCTCCTATATGGATACATGTAGTTGGAACTCTAAATCAAACACGGTTTGTGCTAGCTCTTTGAAACTTGGCACAATAATGGAGTTCCAAGTTCGATCGCTATGGTTTGTGTGCTATTGAAGTAGCCCCAAGCAGAGACTGACGAGAATCACTTTCATTGAAAGGGGTTGCCAGGCTTCCAAAAAACTACGAGTTTCCTGAAATCTCAGCAAATATTTTTTCACCCAATCTTGATGATACTTCCATTTAATGATCAGTACACCAATCCCACTTGGCTCGCCAAATTTCGTTCTTCTAGGTTAAACCGTTCCTTTGCAGTAACCGTTTTCATGTTTAGGTTTCACTCTGTTTTCTCCTATATGGATACATGTAGTTGGAACTCTAAATCAAACACGGTTTGTGCTAGCTCTTTGAAACTTGGCACTATAATGTAGTTCCAAGTTCTATCGCTATGGTTTGTGTGCTATTGAAGTAGCCCCAAGCAGAGACTGACGAGAATCCCTTTCATTGAAAGGGGTTGCCAAGCTTCCAAAAAACTACGAGTTTCCTGAAATCTCAGCAAACATTTTTTCACCCAATCTTGATGATACTTCCATTTAATGATCAGTACACCAATCCCACTTGGCTCACCAAATTTCGTTCTTCTAGGTTAAACCGTTCCTTTGCAGTAACCGTTTTCATGTTTAGGTTTCACTCTGTTTTCTCCTATATGGATACATGTAGTTGGAACTCTAAATCAAACACGGTTTGTGCTAGCTCTTTGAAACTTGGCACAATAATGTAGTTCCAAGTTCTATCTCTATGGTTTGTGTGCTATTGAAGTAGCCCCAAGCAGAGACTGACGAGAATCCCTTTCATTGAAAGGGGTTGCCAAGCTTCCAAAAAACTACGAGTTTCCTGAAATCTCAGCAAACATTTTTTCACCCAATCTTGATGATACTTGCAGGTAGTGATCAGTACACGAATCTCACTAGGCTCACTAAATTTCGTTCTTCTAGGTTAAACCGTTCCTTTGCAGTAACCGTTTTCATGTTTAGGTTTCACTCTGTTTTCTCCTATATGGATACATGTAGTTGGAACTCTAAATCAAACACGGTTTGTGCTAGCTCTTTGAAACTTGGCACAATAATGTAGTTCCAAGTTCGATCGCTATGGTTTGTGTGCTATTGAAGTAGCCCCAAGCAGAGACTGACGAGAATCACTTTCATTGAAAGGGGTTGCCAGGCTTCCAAAAAACTACGAGTTTCCTGAAATCTCAGCAAATATTTTTTCACCCAATCTTGATGATACTTCCATTTAATGATCAGTACACCAATCCCACTTGGCTCGCCAAATTTCGTTCTTCTAGGTTAAACCGTTCCTTTGCAGTAACCGTTTTCATGTTTAGGTTTCACTCTGTTTTCTCCTATATGGATACATGTAGTTGGAACTATAATCAAACACGGTTTGTGCTAGCTCTTTGAAACTTGGCACAATAATGTAGTTCCAAGTTCTATCGCTATGGTTTGTGTGCTATTGAAGTAGCCCCAAGCAGAGACTGATGAGAATCCCTTTCATTGAAAGGGGTTGCCAAGCTTGCAAAATACTACGAGTTTCCTGAAATCTCAGCAAACATTTTTTCACCCAATCTTGATGATACTTGCAGGTAGTGATCAGTACACGAATCTCACTTGGCTCACTAAATTTCGTTCTTCTAGGTTAAACCGTTCCTTTGCAGTAACCATTTTCATGTTTAGGTTTCACTCTGTTTTCTCCTATATGGATACATGTAGTTGGAACTCTAAATCAAACACGGTTTGTGCTAGCTCTTTGAAACTTGGCACAATAATGTAGTTCCAAGTTCGATCGCTATGGTTTGTGTGCTATTGAAGTAGCCCCAAGCAGAGACTGACGAGAATCACTTTCATTGAAAGGGGTTGCCAGGCTTCCAAAAAACTACGAGTTTCCTGAAATCTCAGCAAACATTTTTTCACCCAATCTTGATGATACTTCCATTTAATGATCAGTACACCAATCCCACTTGGCTCGCCAAATTTCGTTCTTCTAGGTTAAACCGTTCCTTTGCAGTAACCGTTTTCATGTTTAGGTTTCACTCTGTTTTCTCCTATATGGATACATGTAGTTGGAACTCTAAATCCAACACGGTTTGTGCTAGCTCTTTGAAACTTGGCACAATAATGTAGTTCCAAGTTCTATCGCTATGGTTTGTGTGCTATTGAAGTAGCCCCAAGCAGAGACTGACGAGAATCCCTTTCATTGAAAGGGGTTGCCAAGCTTCCAAAAAACTACGAGTTTCCTGAAATCTCAGCAAACACTTTTTCACCCAGTCTTGATGATACTTCCATTTAATGATCAGTACACCAATCCCACTTGGCTCACCTAATTTCGTTCTTCTAGGTTAAACCGTTCCTTTGCAGTAACCGTTTTCATGTTTAGGTTTCACTCTGTTTTCTCCTATATGGATACATGTAGTTGGAACTCTAAATCAAACACGGTTTGTGCTAGCTCTTTGAAACTTGGCACAATAATGTAGTTCCAAGTTCTATCGCTATGGTTTGTGTGCTATTGAAGTAGCCCCAAGCAGAGACTGACGAGAATCCCTTTCATTGAAAGGGGTTGCCAAGCTTCCAAAAAACTACGAGTTTCCTGAAATCTCAGCAAACATTTTTTCACCCAATCTTGATGATACTTCCATTTAATGATCAGTACACCAATCCCACTTGGCTCACCAAATTTCGTTCTTCTAGGTTAAACCGTTACTTTGCAGTAACCGTTTTCATGTTTAGGTTTCACTCTGTTTTCTCCTATATGGATACATGTAGTTGGAACTCTAAATCAAACACGGTTTGTGCTAGCTCTTTGAAAGTTGGCACAATAATGTAGTTCCAAGTTCTATCGCTATGGTTTGTGTGCTATTGAAGTAGCCCCAAGCAGAGACTGAGGAGAATCCCTTTCATTGAAAGGGGTTGCCAAGCTTGCAAAATACTACGAGTTTCCTGAAATCTCAGCAAACATTTTTTCACCCAATCTTGATGATACTTGCAGGTAGTGATCAGTACACGAATCTCACTTGGCTCACTAAATTTCGTTCTTCTAGGTTAAACCGTTCCTTTGCAGTAACCGTTTTCATGTTTAGGTTTCACTCTGTTTTCTCCTATATGGATACATGTAGTTGGAACTCTAAATCAAACACGGTTTGTGCTAGCTCTTTGAAACTTGGCACAATAATGTAGTTCCAAGTTCGATCGCTATGGTTTGTGTGCTATTGAAGTAGCCCCAAGCAGAGACTGACGAGAATCACTTTCATTGAAAGGGGTTGCCAGGCTTTCAAAAAACTACGAGTTCCTGAAATCTCAGCAAACATTTTTTCACCCAATCTTGATGATACTTCCATTTAATGATCAGTACACCAATCCCACTTGGCTCGCCAAATTTCGTTCTTCTAGGTTAAACCGTTCCTTTGCAGTAACCGTTTTCATGTTTAGGTTTCACTCTGTTTTCTCCTATATGGATACATGTAGTTGGAACTATAATCAAACACGGTTTTTGCTAGCTCTTTGAAACTTGGCACAATAATGTAGTTCCAAGTTCTATCGCTATGGTTTGTGTGCTATTGAAGTAGCCCCAAGCAGAGACTGACGAGAATCCCTTTCATTGAAAGGGGTTGCCAAGCATGCAAAATACTACGAGTTTCCTGAAATTTCAGCAAACATTTTTTCACCCAATCTTGATGATACTTGCAGGTAGTGATCAGTACACGAATCTCACTTGGCTCACTAAATTTCGTTCTTCTAGGTTAAACCGTTCCTTTGCAGTAACCATTTTCATGTTTAGGTTTCACTCTGTTTTCTCCTATATGGATACATGTAGTTGGAACTCTAAATCAAACACGGTTTGTGCTAGCTCTTTGAAACTTGGCACAATAATGTAGTTCCAAGTTCGATCGCTATGGTTTGTGTGCTATTGAAGTAGCCCCAAGCAGAGACTGACGAGAATCCCTTTCATTGAAAGGGGTTACCAGGCTTCCAAAAAACTGCGAGTTTCCTGAAATCTCAGCAAACATTTTTTCACCCAATCTTGATGATACTTCCATTTAATGATCAGTACACCAATCCCACTTGGCTCGCCAAATTTCGTTCTTCTAGGTTAAACCGTTCCTTTGCAGTAACCGTTTTCATGTTTAGGTTTCACTCTGTTTTCTCCTATATGGATACATGTAGTTGGAACTCTAAATCAAACACGGTTTGTGCTAGCTCTTTGAAACTTGGCACAATAATGTAGTTCCAAGTTCTATCGCTATGGTTTGTGTGCTATTGGAGTAGCCCCAAGCAGAGACTGACGAGAATCCCTTTCATTGAAAGGGGTTGCCAAGCTTCCAAAAAACTACGAGTTTCCTGAAATCTCAGCAAACATTTTTTCACCCAGTCTTGATGATACTTCCATTTAATGATCAGGACACCAATCCCACTTGGCTCACCAAATTTCGTTCTTCCAAGTTAAACCGTTCCTTTGCAGTAACCGTTTTCATGTTTAGGTTTCACTCTGTTTTCTCCTATATGGATACATGTAGTTGGAACTCTAAATCAAACACGGTTTGTGCTAGCTCTTTGAAACTTGGCACAATAATGTAGTTCCAAGTTCTATCGCTATGGTTTTTGTGCTATTGAAGTAACCCCAAGCAGAGACTGACGAGAATCCCTTTCATTGAAAGGGGTTGCCAAGCTTCCAAAAAACTACGAGTTTCCTGAAATCTCAGCAAACATTTTTTCACCCAATCTTGATGATACTTCCATTTAATGATCAGTACACCAATCCCACTTGGCTCACCAAATTTCGTTCTTCTAGGTTAAACCGTTACTTTGCAGTAACCGTTTTCATGTTTAGGTTTCACTCTGTTTTCTCCTATATGGATACATGTAGTTGGAACTCTAAATCAAACACGGTTTGTGCTAGCTCTTTGAAACGTGGCACAATAATGTAGTTCCAAGTTCTATCGCTATGGTTTGTGTGCTATTGAAGTAGCCCCAAGCAGAGACTGACGAGAATCCCTTTCATTGAAAGGGGTTGCCAAGCTTGCAAAATACTACGAGTTTCCTGAAATCTCAGCAAACATTTTTTCACCCAATCTTGATGATACTTGCAGGTAGTGATCAGTACACGAATCTCACTTGGCTCACTAAATTTCGTTCTTCTAGGTTAAACCGTTCCTTTGCAGTAACCGTTTTCATGTTTAGGTTTCACTCTGTTTTCTCCTATATGGATACATGTAGTTGGAACTCTAAATCAAACACGGTTTGTGCTAGCTCTTTGAAACTTGGCACAATAATGTAGTTCCAAGTTCGATCGCTATGGTTTGTGTGCTATTGAAGTAGCCCCAAGCAGAGACTGACGAGAATCCCTTTCATTGAAAGGGGTTGCCAAGCTTCCAAAAAACTACGAGTTTCCTGAAATCTCAGCAAACATTTTTTCACCCAATCTTGATGATACTTCCATTTAATGATCAGTACACCAATCCCACTTGGATCACCAAATTTCGTTCTTCTAGGTTAAACCGTTCCTTTGCAGTAACCGTTTTCATGTTTAGGTTTCACTCTGTTTTCTCCTATATGGATACATGTAGTTGGAACTCTAAATCCAACACGGTTTGTGCTAGCTCTTTGAAACTTGGCACAATAATGTAGTTCCAAGTTCTATCGCTATGGTTTGTGTGCTATTGAAGTAGCCCCAAGCAGAGACTGACGAGAATCCCTTTCATTGAAAGGGGTTGCCAAGCTTCCAAAAAACTACGAGTTTCCTGAAATCTCAGCAAACACTTTTTCACCCAGTCTTGATGATACTTCCATTTAATGATCAGTACACCAATCCCACTTGGCTCACCTAATTTCGTTCTTCTAGGTTAAACCGTTCCTTTGCAGTAACCGTTTTCATGTTTAGGTTTCACTCTGTTTTCTCCTATATGGATACATGTAGTTGGAACTCTAAATCAAACACGGTTTGTGCTAGCTCTTTGAAACTTGGCACAATAATGTAGTTCCAAGTTCTATCGCTATGGTTTGTGTGCTATTGAAGTAGCCCCAAGCAGAGACTGACGAGAATCCCTTTCATTGAAAGGGGTTGCCAAGCTTCCAAAAAACTACGAGTTTCCTGAAATCTCAGCAAACATTTTTTCACCCAATCTTGATGATACTTCCATTTAATGATCAGTACACCAATCCCACTTGGCTCACCAAATTTCGTTCTTCTAGGTTAAACCGTTACTTTGCAGTAACCGTTTTCATGTTTAGGTTTCACTCTGTTTTCTCCTATATGGATACATGTAGTTGGAACTCTAAATCAAACACGGTTTGTGCTAGCTCTTTGAAAGTTGGCACAATAATGTAGTTCCAAGTTCTATCGCTATGGTTTGTGTGCTATTGAAGTAGCCCCAAGCAGAGACTGAGGAGAATCCCTTTCATTGAAAGGGGTTGCCAAGCTTGCAAAATACTACGAGTTTCCTGAAATCTCAGCAAACATTTTTTCACCCAATCTTGATGATACTTGCAGGTAGTGATCAGTACACGAATCTCACTTGGCTCACTAAATTTCGTTCTTCTAGGTTAAACCGTTCCTTTGCAGTAACCGTTTTCATGTTTAGGTTTCACTCTGTTTTCTCCTATATGGATACATGTAGTTGGAACTCTAAATCAAACACGGTTTGTGCTAGCTCTTTGAAACTTGGCACAATAATGTAGTTCCAAGTTCGATCGCTATGGTTTGTGTGCTATTGAAGTAGCCCCAAGCAGAGACTGACGAGAATCACTTTCATTGAAAGGGGTTGCCAGGCTTTCAAAAAACTACGAGTTCCTGAAATCTCAGCAAACATTTTTTCACCCAATCTTGATGATACTTCCATTTAATGATCAGTACACCAATCCCACTTGGCTCGCCAAATTTCGTTCTTCTAGGTTAAACCGTTCCTTTGCAGTAACCGTTTTCATGTTTAGGTTTCACTCTGTTTTCTCCTATATGGATACATGTAGTTGGAACTATAATCAAACACGGTTTTTGCTAGCTCTTTGAAACTTGGCACAATAATGTAGTTCCAAGTTCTATCGCTATGGTTTGTGTGCTATTGAAGTAGCCCCAAGCAGAGACTGACGAGAATCCCTTTCATTGAAAGGGGTTGCCAAGCATGCAAAATACTACGAGTTTCCTGAAATTTCAGCAAACATTTTTTCACCCAATCTTGATGATACTTGCAGGTAGTGATCAGTACACGAATCTCACTTGGCTCACTAAATTTCGTTCTTCTAGGTTAAACCGTTCCTTTGCAGTAACCATTTTCATGTTTAGGTTTCACTCTGTTTTCTCCTATATGGATACATGTAGTTGGAACTCTAAATCAAACACGGTTTGTGCTAGCTCTTTGAAACTTGGCACAATAATGTAGTTCCAAGTTCGATCGCTATGGTTTGTGTGCTATTGAAGTAGCCCCAAGCAGAGACTGACGAGAATCCCTTTCATTGAAAGGGGTTACCAGGCTTCCAAAAAACTGCGAGTTTCCTGAAATCTCAGCAAACATTTTTTCACCCAATCTTGATGATACTTCCATTTAATGATCAGTACACCAATCCCACTTGGCTCGCCAAATTTCGTTCTTCTAGGTTAAACCGTTCCTTTGCAGTAACCGTTTTCATGTTTAGGTTTCACTCTGTTTTCTCCTATATGGATACATGTAGTTGGAACTCTAAATCAAACACGGTTTGTGCTAGCTCTTTGAAACTTGGCACAATAATGTAGTTCCAAGTTCTATCGCTATGGTTTGTGTGCTATTGGAGTAGCCCCAAGCAGAGACTGACGAGAATCCCTTTCATTGAAAGGGGTTGCCAAGCTTCCAAAAAACTACGAGTTTCCTGAAATCTCAGCAAACATTTTTTCACCCAGTCTTGATGATACTTCCATTTAATGATCAGGACACCAATCCCACTTGGCTCACCAAATTTCGTTCTTCCAAGTTAAACCGTTCCTTTGCAGTAACCGTTTTCATGTTTAGGTTTCACTCTGTTTTCTCCTATATGGATACATGTAGTTGGAACTCTAAATCAAACACGGTTTGTGCTAGCTCTTTGAAACTTGGCACAATAATGTAGTTCCAAGTTCTATCGCTATGGTTTTTGTGCTATTGAAGTAACCCCAAGCAGAGACTGACGAGAATCCCTTTCATTGAAAGGGGTTGCCAAGCTTCCAAAAAACTACGAGTTTCCTGAAATCTCAGCAAACATTTTTTCACCCAATCTTGATGATACTTCCATTTAATGATCAGTACACCAATCCCACTTGGCTCACCAAATTTCGTTCTTCTAGGTTAAACCGTTACTTTGCAGTAACCGTTTTCATGTTTAGGTTTCACTCTGTTTTCTCCTATATGGATACATGTAGTTGGAACTCTAAATCAAACACGGTTTGTGCTAGCTCTTTGAAACGTGGCACAATAATGTAGTTCCAAGTTCTATCGCTATGGTTTGTGTGCTATTGAAGTAGCCCCAAGCAGAGACTGACGAGAATCCCTTTCATTGAAAGGGGTTGCCAAGCTTGCAAAATACTACGAGTTTCCTGAAATCTCAGCAAACATTTTTTCACCCAATCTTGATGATACTTGCAGGTAGTGATCAGTACACGAATCTCACTTGGCTCACTAAATTTCGTTCTTCTAGGTTAAACCGTTCCTTTGCAGTAACCGTTTTCATGTTTAGGTTTCACTCTGTTTTCTCCTATATGGATACATGTAGTTGGAACTCTAAATCAAACACGGTTTGTGCTAGCTCTTTGAAACTTGGCACAATAATGTAGTTCCAAGTTCGATCGCTATGGTTTGTGTGCTATTGAAGTAGCCCCAAGCAGAGACTGACGAGAATCCCTTTCATTGAAAGGGGTTGCCAAGCTTCCAAAAAACTACGAGTTTCCTGAAATCTCAGCAAACATTTTTTCACCCAATCTTGATGATACTTCCATTTAATGATCAGTACACCAATCCCACTTGGATCACCAAATTTCGTTCTTCTAGGTTAAACCGTTCCTTTGCAGTAACCGTTTTCATGTTTAGGTTTCACTCTGTTTTCTCCTATATGGATACATGTAGTTGGAACTCTAAATCAAACACGGTTTGTGCTAGCTCTTTGAAACTTGGCACAATAATGTAGTTCCAAGTTCTATCGCTATGGTTTGTGTGCTATTGAAGTAGCCCCAAGCAGAGACTGACGAGAATCCCTTTCATTGAAAGGGGTTGCCAAGCTTGCAAAATACTACGAGTTTCCTGAAATCTCAGCAAACATTTTTCACCCAATCTTGATGATACTTCCATTCAATGATCAGTACACCAATCCCACTTGGCTCGCCAAATTTCGTTCTTCTAGGTTAAACCGTTCCTTTGCAGTAACCGTTTTCATGTTTAGGTTTCACTCTGTTTTCTCCTATATGGATACATGTAGTTGGAACTCTAAATCAAACACGGTTTGTGCTAGCTCTTTGAAACTTGGCACAATAATGTAGTTCCAAGTTCTATCGCTATGGTTTGTGTGCTATTGAAGTAGCCCCAAGCAGAGACTGACGAGAATCCCTTTCATTGAAAGGGGTTGCCAAGCTTCCAAAAAACTAAGAGTTTCCTGAAATCTCAGCAAACATTTTTTCACCCAATCTTGATGATACTTCCATTTAATGATCAGTACACCAATCCCACTTGGATCACCAAATTTCGTTCTTCTAGGTTAAACCGTTCCTTTGCAGTAACCGTTTTCATGTTTAGGTTTCACTCTGTTTTCTCCTATATGGATACATGTAGTTGGAACTCTAAATCAAACACGGTTTGTGCTAGCTCTTTGAAACTTGGCACAATAATGTAGTTCCAAGTTCTATCGCTATGGTTTGTGTGCTATTGAAGTAGCCCCAAGCAGAGACTGACGAGAATCCCTTTCATTGAAAGGGGTTGCCAAGCTTGCAAAATACTACGAGTTTCCTGAAATCTCAGCAAACATTTTTTCACCCAATCTTGATGATACTTCCATTTAATGATCAGTACACCAATCCCACTTGGCTCGCCAAATTTCGTTCTTCTAGGTTAAACCGTTCCTTTGCAGTAACCGTTTTCATGTTTAGGTTTCACTCTGTTTTCTCCTATATGGATACATGTAGTTGGAACTCTAAATCAAACACGGTTTGTGCTAGCTCTTTGAAACTTGGCACAATAATGGAGTTCCAAGTTCGATCGCTATGGTTTGTGTGCTATTGAAGTAGCCCCAAGCAGAGACTGACGAGAATCACTTTCATTGAACGGGGTTGCCAGGCTTCCAAAAAACTGCGAGTTTCCTGAAATCTCAGCAAACATTTTTTCACCCAATCTTGATGATACTTGCAGGTAGTGATCAGTACACGAATCTCACTTGGCTCACTAAATTTCGTTCTTCTAGGTTAAACCGTTCCTTTGCAGTAACCGTTTTCATGTTTAGGTTCCACTCTGTTTTCTCCTATATGGATACATGTAGTTGGAACTCTAAATCAAACACGGTTTGTGCTAGCTCTTTGAAACTTGGCACAATAATGTAGTTCCAAGTTCGATCGCTATGGTTTGTGTGCTATTGAAGTAGCCCAAGCAGAGACTGACGAGAATCACTTTCATTGAAAGGGGTTGCCAGGCTTCCAAAAAACTACGAGTTCCTGAAATCTCAGCAAACATTTTTTCACCCAATCTTGATGATACTTCCATTTAATGATCAGTACACCAATCCCACTTGGCTCGCCAAATTTCGTTCTTCTAGGTTAAACCGTTACTTTGCAGTAACCGTTTTCATGTTTAGGTTTCACTCTGTTTTCTCCTATATGGATACATGTAGTTGGAACTATAATCAAACACGGTTTGTGCTAGCTCTTTGAACTTGGCACAATAATGTAGTTCCAAGTTCTATCGCTATGGTTTGTGTGCTATTGAAGTAGCCCCAAGCAGAGACTGACGAGAATCCCTTTCATTGAAAGGGGTTGCCAAGCTTGCAAAATACTACGAGTTTCCTGAAATCTCAGCAAACATTTTTTCACCCAATCTTGATGATACTTGCAGGTAGTGATCAGTACACGAATCTCACTTGGCTCACTAAATTTCGTTCTTCTAGGTTAAACCGTTCCTTTGCAGTAACCGTTTTCATGTTTAGGTTTCACTCTGTTTTCTCCTATATGGATACATGTAGTTGGAACTCTAAATCAAACACGGTTTGTGCTAGCTCTTTGAAACTTGGCACAATAATGTAGTTCCAAGTTCGATCGCTATGGTTTGTGTGCTATTGAAGTAGCCCCAAGCAGAGACTGACGAGAATCCCTTTCATTGAAAGGGGTTGCCAAGCTTCCAAAAAACTACGAGTTTCCTGAAATCTCAGCAAACATTTTTTCACCCAGTCTTGATGATACTTCCATTTAATGATCAGGACACCAATCCCACTTGGCTCACCAAATTTCGTTCTTCTAGGTTAAACCGTTCCTTTGCAGTAACCGTTTTCATGTTTAGGTTTCACTCTGTTTTCTCCTATATGGATACATGTAGTTGGAACTCTAAATCAAACACGGTTTGTGCTAGCTCTTTGAAACTTGGCACAATAATGTAGTTCCAAGTTCTATCGCTATGGTTTGTGTGCTATTGAAGTAGCCCCAAGCAGAGACTGACGAGAATCCCTTTCATTGAAAGGGGTTGCCAAGCTTCCAAAAAACTACGAGTTTCCTGAAATCTCAGCAAACATTTTTTCACCCAGTCTTGATGATACTTCCATTTAATGATCAGTACACCAATCCCACTTGGATCACCAAATTTCGTTCTTCTAGGTTAAACCGTTCCTTTGCAGTAACCGTTTTCATGTTTAGGTTTCACTCTGTTTTCTCCTATATGGATACATGTAGTTGGAACTCTAAATCAAACACGGTTTGTGCTAGCTCTTTGAAACTTGGCACAATAATGTAGTTCCAAGTTCTATCGCTATGGTTTGTGTGCTATTGAAGTAGCCCCAAGCAGAGACTGACGAGAATCCCTTTCATTGAAAGGGGTTGCCAAGCTTGCAAAATACTACGAGTTTCCTGAAATCTCAGCAAACATTTTTTCACCCAATCTTGATGATACTTCCATTTAATGATCAGTACACCAATCCCACTTGGCTCGCCAAATTTCGTTCTTCTAGGTTAAACCGTTCCTTTGCAGTAACCGTTTTTATGTTTAGGTTTCACTCTGTTTTCTCCTATATGGATACATGTAGTTGGAACTCTAAATCAAACACGGTTTGTGCTAGCTCTTTGAAACTTGGCACAATAATGTAGTTCCAAGTTCTATCGCTATGGTTTGTGTGCTATTGAAGTAGCCCCAAGCAGAGACTGACGAGAATCCCTTTCATTGAAAGGGGTTGCCAAGCTTGCAAAATACTACGAGTTTCCTGAAATCTCAGCAAACATTTTTTCACCCAATCTTGATGATACTTGCAGGTAGTGATTCAGTACACGAATCTCACTTGGCTCACTAAATTTCGTTCTTCTAGGTTAAACCGTTCCTTTGCAGTAACCGTTTTCATGTTTAGGTTTCACTCTGTTTTCTCCTATAGGGATACATGTAGTTGGAACTCTAAATCAAACACGGTTTGTGCTAGCTCTTTGAAACTTGGCACAATAATGTAGTTCCAAGTTCGATCGCTATGGTTTGTGTGCTATTGAAGTAGCCCCAAGCAGAGACTGACGAGAATCACTTTCATTGAAAGGGGTTGCCAGGCTTCCAAAAAACTACGAGTTTCCTGAAATCTCAGCAAACATTTTTTCACCCAATCTTGATGATACTTCCATTTAATGATCAGTACACCAATCCCACTTGGCTCGCCAAATTTCGTTCTTCTAGGTTAAACCGTTCCTTTGCAGTAACCGTTTTCATGTTTACGTTTCACTCTGTTTTCTCCTATATGGATACATGTAGTTGGAACTCTAAATCAAACACGGTTTGTGCTAGCTCTTTGAAACTTGGCACAATAATGTAGTTCCAAGTTCTATCGCTATGGTTTGTGTGCTATTGAAGTAGCCCCAAGCAGAGACTGACGAGAATCCCTTTCATTGAAAGGGGTTGCCAAGCTTCCAAAAAACTACGAGTTTCCTGAAATCTCAGCAAACATTTTTTCACCCAGTCTTGATGATACTTCCATTTAATGATCAGGACACCAATCCCACTTGGCTCACCAAATTTCGTTCTTCTAGGTTAAACCGTTCCTTTGCAGTAACCGTTTTCATGTTTAGGTTTCACTCTGTTTTCTCCTATATGGATACATGTAGTTGGAACTCTAAATCAAACACGGTTGTGCTAGCTCTTTGAAAATTGGCACAATAATGTAGTTCCAAGTTCGATCGCTATGGTTTGTGTGCTATTGAAGTAGCCCCAAGCAGAGACTGACGAGAATCCCTTTCATTGAAAGGGGTTGCCAAGCTTGCAAAATACTACGAGTTTCCTGAAATCTCAGCAAACATTTTTTCACCCAATCTTGATGATACTTGCAGGGTAGTGATCAGTACACGAATCTCTCTTGGCTCACTAAATTTCGTTCTTTTAGGTTAAACCGTTCCTTTGCAGTAACCGTTTTCATGTTTAGGTTTCACTCTGTTTTCTCCTATATGGATACATGTAGTTGGAACTCTAAATCAAACACGGTTTGTGCTAGCTCTTTGAAACTTGGCACAATAATGTAGTTCCAAGTTCGATCGCTATGGTTTGTGTGCTATTGAAGTAGCCCCAAGCAGAGACTGACGAGAATCACTTTCATTGAAAGGGGTTGCCAGGCTTCCAAAAAACTACGAGTTTCCTGAAATCTCAGCAAACATTTTTTCACCCAATCTTGATGATACTTGCAGGTTAGTGATCAGTACACGAATCTCACTTGGCTCACTAAATTTCGTTCTTCTAGGTTAAACCGTTCCTTTGCAGTAACCGTTTTCATGTTTAGGTTTCACTCTGTTTTCTCCTATATGGATACATGTAGTTGGAACTCTAAATCAAACACGGTTTTGTGCTAGCTCTTTGAAACTTGGCACAATAATGTAGTTCCAAGTTCTATCACTATGTTTGTGTGCTATTGAAGTAGCCCCAAGCAGAGACT